>NC_053026.1:513245713-513256435 GCF_003073215.2 Triticum urartu
AGTGATAATTCCATTCGGCCCGGGCATCTTAAGCTTCATGTACCCGTAATGGGGTATTGCTTGGAAGATTGTGAATGCTTCCCGCCCTAGTAAGGCGTGATGTCCGCTCTTAAATGGGGCCACCTGAAACGTGACTTCTTCGGACCTGTAATTATCCGCGTGCCGAACACCACATCTAGTGTGATTTTTCCTGTGCAGCGTGCTTCCCGACTGGGGATTATTCCTCTAAAGGTTGTGCTGCTTCGCTCGACGCGGTTCCAGTCTATTTCCATTTTTTGAAGGGTTTCCTCATAAATGAGGTTCAGTCCGCTGCCTCCATCCATGAGCACCTTGGTGAGGCGAAAGCCGTCCACTATGGGACTGAGGACCAATGCGGCTGGTGCTCGGGCTGTTCGGAATCTAGGTTCATCACTTGCGTTGAAGGTAATGGCAGTGTCGCTCCATGGATTTATTGTTGCAACTTGATAGACTTCGGCGAGGCTGCGGAGTGTTCTTTTTCGCACATTGTTTGATGCGAAAGTCTCGAAGACTGTGAGAACGGTACTGGTGTCCTTGGGCTGGCTTTCTGCGGCCTCCGGAATTAAGAGGTCCTCGCCGATTTTGGCCACCTGCCGGAGTATCCAACATGCTCTAAGGCTGTGAGTTGGTGTGGCGTCCTCTGTACTGTGAATTCTACAGGGTCCATCAAGCCATCTTCAGTACGGTTCCATGCCCTGTAGAGGGTTTTGGCTTTTTGGTGTTTATCCCGGGTGTCCTGTGATGATGCACCCTCTTAGTTCGGACGGGATTACTATTCAAGGCCGGATTATCCCAAAAATTTATTCGTTTTCCAGGCGCTTTCCATCGCACAGTATTTTTGTACTATGGACGCCAAGTCAGCGAAGCGTGTGATATCACGACGACTTACGGCGTTAAGGATTCCCTGTCCGTGCAATTACCGCAGAAAATTGAGATTGCGTCTTCCTCGCGGCAATCCTTTATCCTGTTCATAACCAGGAGGAATCTGGCCCAGTAATGATGTACTGTTTCCTCGGGCCTCTGCCTGATTTGGGAGAGATCGCTTATGATCGGGTGGGCGGGTGTCGTTGAATCTGAAACCTCACCCAATCCAAGATTCGGAGGCCGAAGAGTTTCCGAACTCTGAAGTTCGGATTCTTGGATGTTGTCCAGTGAATCTGGCCCGTTGCCTGATCCTAAGCTCAGGTCTTGAGTTATATCTCCCCCTCCGCGGGTATCCGGCTTGGAGGGGTCGGGAATTCGGACGTAGCTAGTCCTTAAAATAGATGAAGGGTCGCCGCATGCGCCTCTACCACGGCAACGTGGTGGGTGACTTGGGGAGAGTTAATTTCTCTTAGATCGGGTTTAAGCCCAACCTGGTCGTAATCCGTAGCGACCCCCAGGGCGGCGATGCGATCCAAGAGCTCGTTTACGGAAGAGAGCTCCATTGGATCTAGCTGCTCGACGAGCTCCGAGCTGACGTGTAGGTTGCTTTTGATGACCCGAGAGGTCACCGTCGGCGCAACAGCCGAACAGGCGGTCATGAGGAAACCACCTAGCCGGAGGGTTTGGCCGACAGCCAAGGCTCCCTTAGCAACGGCGCCATCTTTAAAGACGGGAGGAGGCATCCTTCCTGATTGTGACGGCACAGAGGAACTCTCAATGAAAGCACCAATGTCGGTGTCAAAACCGGCGGATCTCGGGTAGGGGGTCCCGAACTGTGCGCTAGGCCGGATGGTAACAGGAGACAAGGGACACGATGTTTTTACCCAGGTTCGGGCCCTCTCGATGGAGGTAATACCCTACTCCTGCTTGATTAATATTGATGATATGGGTAGTACAAGAGTAGATCTACCACGAGATCAAGGAGGCTAAACCCTAGAAGCTAGCCTATGGTATGATTGTTGTATGGAGTTGATTGCCTACGGACTACAACCCTCCGGTTTATATAGACATCGGATAGGGTTAGGGTTACATAGAGTCGGTTACAATGGTAGGAGATCTTGAATATCCGCATCGCCAAGCTTGCCTTCCACGCCAAGGAAAGTCCCATCCGGACACGGGACGAAGTCTTCAATCTTGTATCTTCATAGTCCAGGAGTCCGGCTGAAGGTATAGTCCGGCTACCCGAACACCCCCTAATCCAGGACTCCCTCAGCGGCAATTTTCCATGCTATTTTAACATGGAGAGATCTCTTGTTGGGAAGGAAAGTGGACATCTTCACTGATCATAAGAGTCTCAAGTACATCTTCACTCAGCCCAACCTCAACCTCAGGCAGACTCGTTGGGTCGAAATGATTCAAGAGTATAATCCGAGTATTGAATATACTCCAGGCGAGGCCAATGTCATTGCTGACGCTTTGAGCAGGAAGGCTTACTGCAATAGTTTGATTCTCAAGCCCTTCCAACCGGATCTTTGTGAAGCTTTCTGCAAACTTAATCTCCAAGTTGTTCCTCAAGGATTCCTTGCCAACCTCCAAGTCTCTCCTACTTTGGAAGATCAGATTCGTGAGGCTCACCTTCTTGATGCCATAGTGAAGAAGGTAAAGATTGGGATTGCCAAGAGCCAACCCAAGTACAAGTGCTATCGCCTTGATGACAAAGATACTCTATTCTTCGAGGATCACATTGTTGTTCCTAAGGGTGACCTTCGTAAAGTCATTATGAACGAGGCTCACAATTGACTCCTATCTATACATCCTGGAAGTACAAAGATGTACCATGACATCAAGCAGTCGTATTGGTGGACTCGAATGAAGCGCGAGATTGCTCAGTTCGTGAATGAATGTGATGTATGCAGAAGAGTGAAAGCAGAACACCAACGACCAGCTGGTCTCCTCCAACCTCTTGCCATTCCAGAATGGAAGTTTGACCATATTGAGATGGACTTCGTGACTGGATTTCCCAAGTCCAAGCGTGGCAATGATGCTATCTTCGTTGTCATCGACAAGCTCACTAAAGTGGCTCATTTTCTTCCTATCAAAGAATCTATCACAGCAGCTCAGTTGCAGAGCTAGATACCTCCAGGATTGTCTCTCTGCACGACATTCCGCAGTTGATATCTTCAGATCGTGGAAGCATCTTCACTTCTAAGTTTTGGGACTCCTTTCAGAAGGCCATGGGCACCAGCATTCGCTTCAGCACATCCTTTCATCCTCAAACTAGTGGACAAGTCGAGCGAGTAAATCAAATTCTTGAAGATATGCTCAGGCCTTGTGTCATTTCTTTCGGCATGAAGTGGGAAGATTGTCTTCCATATGCCGAGTTCTCCTACAACAACAGCTTCCAAGCGAGTTCAGGCAAGGCCCCATTCGAGATTCTCTATGGCAGAAAGTGCCGTACTCCTCTTAACTGGTCAGAGACTGGTGAACGCCAACTTCTTGGCAATGACTTGATCACAGAGGCTGAAGAAATATGCAAAGTCATTCGTGAAAATCTCAAAGCCGCGCAATCGTGCCAGAAGAGTTACTATGATAGCAAGCATCGTGACTTGGCTTTCGAGATCGGAGACCATGTCTACCTCCGCGTCTCTCCAATGAAAGGTACTCGTCGCTTCGGTATCAAAGGGAAGCCTGCCCCTAGATACGTGGGTCCTTTCAAGATCATTGGCAAAAGAGGCGATCTCGCCTATCAACTTGAGCTTCCATCCAACTTTGCAAATGTGCACGACGTGTTTCACGTGTCTCAACTTCGCAAGTGTTTCAAGACTCCTGACCGCATCATCAACTTTGAAGAGATTGATCTCCAAGAAGACCTGTCTTATCATGAGCATCCCATTGCTATCCTTGAAGAAACTGAGCGCAAGACTCGCAACAAGTCTATCAAATTCCTGAAAGTGAAGTGGTCACATCATTCCGACCGTGAAGCCACCTGGGAACGCGAGGACCACCTCCATTCTGAATATCTGGAGTTTTTCCAGTCCTAGATCTCGGGACGAGATCTTTCGTAGTGGTGGAGTGTTGTAACGCCCCGTATGTAACTTGCCATATTTGTATTCCAACTCTTTCCATTTTCGGCACTAAGTTATGATATTCCCTCGTGGTTGGGTTTTGTCTCCGTTTTGCATTTTTTCCATGTCATGCATCTCATATCATGGCATCATGTGCATCGCATTTGCATACGTGTTCGTCTCAAGCATCCGAGCATTTTCCCCGTTGCCTGTTTTGCATTCCGGCACTCCTATGTCCTCTGGCGTCCCCTTTTGCCTATTTTCGTGTGCGAGTGTTAAACATTCTCGGATTGGACCGAGACTTTCCAAGCGGCCTTGGTATACCACCGGTAGACCGCCTGTCATGTTTCGTGCCATTTGGACTTCGTTTGATACTCCAACGGTTAACCGAGGAACCGTAAAGGCCTCGTGTTTGTTGCAGCCCAACACCCTTCCAAAATGGCCCAAAACCCATCCAAACCCACTCCATCCTCTCGGTCCTTCGATCATGATCGCGTGGCCAAAAACCGCACCTCATTTGGACTCTCCTAGCTCCCTCTACCTATAAATATGTGCACTCCTCCGAAAATTCGGGTCCAAACCCAAGCTACCTCACCCCTCCGCGCCGCCGGACGAGTCCGGGCGCCGCCGGACAAATCCCGTCGCCGCCCGCGCCCAATCAGGGCTCGCCACGTGGCGCGCCGCCGCCTCCCACCGCGCCGGCCCACGGGGCCCGACCGCGGCCCTCCCGGCCCGAGTCCCCGCGCCGCTTTGCCCGCCTCCCCGCCGCCCGAGCGCCGCCTGCGCTGCGCGGCCTCCGCCTCGTCGCTGGGACCCCGCCGCCACCGTGCGCCGCCACCTCGCCGGTCGCCGTGTCGCTCGCCGCCAACCGCCGGCCTCCTTCTCCGCCGCCGCCCGACCGTCTCCTCGTCGCCCCTTTCCGCGCCGAGCTCCGGGATTCGGCGAGCCCCCCCTACTCCGGCAAGAGCAGCACCCCCGCCCGCCACGTCCTTCCACTCCGGTGAACTTCCTGACAAACCTCAGTTCGCGTGCATCCAGATCTGGCTACAGTAAACCCTAGGTCGATTTTTCCTAAGTCCTTTTTCTGCATTTTTTAGCTATGTTCATCAGGCCATATCTCATCATCCGTAGCTCCGTTTCATGCGTGCGGCATATCAAATTGTTCATCTGGTTATGCTCTTCTTTTCATTCCATTGCACCATGCTTGTTTAAGTCCATCTTGATGCCTGAAATACTATTGCAAGAGTGTTATAAAATGTTAGTTTCTGTTTCTTAACAGATTATGAGCATTTGTCAATTTTGCCATGTTTAATGTGTGCCTCCTATGAACTTGAGCCCTACATGTGTTTTAGGCTATGCCATGCCATCTTTACAGGGGGGTATGCCATGTATTTTTGTGATCAATGTGGTGACTAGCACAAGCATGCAAAGTAGCTCTCGTGATGTTGCTGATTTCAGGGACTTAGAATTCTTCCAAGTCATTTCTCTGATGTTATTTTTATGCCATGTATTCATGTTGCTACAGAGTGATCCATGCCTCTTTTGAGAATGTTCAGTAAGGATGATTTTGATATATTGTTATGTTCTATCCATCCATGTCTTTGTTTGCAATTATGGAGTACCCTAGCATGACTCAATCTTGCTCTACTTTTGCTATAAAATGTTCCTGGAAGATTCTTTACGTGTTAATCAATTTTTGCCAAGGTTGTTGTAGTTGATCCATGCATGCTATGAACTTGGTCTTGCTTTGGTTAGCTTCTTGAGCATGTATTCTTGCTGGGTGTATGCTTAGTTTGTCATGCAATGCCTTGTGGTGAGTGCATCGAGCTCGCAAACATGCCTACGTAACTCTGTTTTTGCCATGTCCAGTTTTCTGCTAAGTCTGAATCTGTTAACAAAACTTGCTATGTTTGCTATGTTTACATGGGTGCCATCATATCTTCTGATCCTTTTTGGCTTATGGTCAGTAAGGGACTTTTGTTATATGCTTTGAGTAGTTTCATGCCATGCCTTTTGCCATGATATGTACCTGTAGCATGTTGTTATCTTGCTCGAAACATTGCTTCCTGATGTTAATTCCTGACATGTTATTTTCACTAAGTCTGTGAACTTGATATCTTTTGCACTTTTGCCATGCTTGTTTGAACCTACTATTTTGTGAATTAGCCGTAGCTCAGTGTTCATCTTTTGTCAAGCATCTTGATTGGATCACTGCCATGTGCTTTGTTGCTATGTTAGAGTGCAGTAGCTTATTTTCTTGTTGCATTCTAGATGGCATCGTGCTGTTAAGTGCAGATTTGTGTCATTATTGTTTTGCTTGCCATTTGCAAACCGTGCATCCAATTCCGGTGATCTTTATATCGATTTCGACCGAAATCAACTCATCTTTCCATACGCGCATTTGGTTTGCCAAGTTGAGGCATGGTTCAATGTTTTCCTTCTGGAGCACGCATATGCATTGCATATTACATCCCGCATATCATGCCATGTTTTGCATCATGTTGCTTGCGCATTGCAATGTGGTTGATTGTGTTTGCTTTTGCTTGTGTTATTGCCTTAGGTAGAGCCGGGAGACGAGTACGTGATCGAGGAACCCGTTGAGTACGCTTACGAGGATCAAGTTTACGTCAACTCGGAGAACTTTGCAGGCAAGATGACCATACCCTCGAAATCACTTCTATCTTTGCTTGCTAGTTGCTCGCTCTATTGCTATGCCTATGCCGCGATACCTACCACTTGCTATATCATGCCTCCCATATTGCCATGTCAAACCTCTAACCCACCTTGTCCTAGCAAACCGTTGTTTGGCTATGTTACAGCTTTGCTCAGCCCCTCTTATAGCGTTGCTAGTTGTAGGTGATGATGGAGTTTGTTCCTTGTTGGAACATGATTATTGTTGGGATCATTATTATATCTTATTTACTTTAATGTGCCTATATACTTGGTAAAGGGTGGAAGTCTCGGCCTTATGCCTGGTGTTCTGTTCCACTCTTGCCGCCGTAGTTTTCGTCATACCGGTGTTATGTTCCTTGATTTTGCGTTCCTTACGAGGTTGGGTTATAATGGGAACCCCTTGACAGTTCGCCTTGAATAAAACTCCTCCGGCAAGGCCCAACCTTGGTTTTACCATTTTCCACCTAGCCTTTTTCCGTTGGGTTTCGCGGACTCAAGGGTCATCTTTATTTTAACCCCCCCGGGCCAGTGCTTCTCTAAGTGTTGGTCCAAACTGGGCGATGTCCGGCGCCCCCTGGGCAACCAGGGTTTATCTGGCCTACCGGAAGTTTGGACAATTTGGTGTGCCCTGACAATGAGATATGTGCAGCTCCTTTCGGGATTTGTCAGCACATTCGGGTGGCTTTGCTTGTCTTGTTTTACCATTGTCGAAATGTCTTGTAACCGGGATAGTCTGATCAGGCCGTCCTAGGAGAAGGAATATCCTTCGTTGACCGTGAGAGCTTGTGATGGGCTAAGTTGGGACACCCCTGCAGGGATTTGAACTTTCGAAAGTCATGCCCGCGGTTATGGGCAGATGGGAATTTGTTAACATCCGGTTGTAGAAAACATGACACTTACCTTAATTAAAATGTATCAACAGCGTGTGTAGCCGTGATGGTCTCTTTTCGGCGGATTCCGGGAAGAGAACACGGTCTCGTGTTATGCTTGAACGTAAGTAGTTCTAGGATCACTTCTTGATCATAGATTCTCGACCGTGCTTTGGCCTTCTCTTCTCTCATTTGCGTATGTTAGCCACCATATATGCTAGTGCTTGCTGCAGCCCCACCTCATACTTTTTTCCCTACCCATAAGCTTAAATAATCTTGATCACGAGGGTGTGAGATTGCTGAGTCCCCGTGACTCACAGATTACTTCCAAAACAAGATGCAGGTGCCGATGATGCCATTCCAGGGGATGCGACTAAACTCAAGTGGGAGTTCGATGAGGACTCGGGACGTTAGTACGTTTCCTTTCCAGACGATCATTAGTGGAGCCCAGTTGGGGCGATCGGGGATCTTGCATTTGGGGTTGTCTTTATTTTGGTTCCATAGTCGGACCTTGATTGTATCTAGATGATGTAATGCGATATTTATGTATTGTGTGAAGTGGGGATTGTAAGCCAACTTTGTACCTCTTTCTTATTCAATACATGGGATGTGTAAAGATTACCCCTCTTGTGACATGCCTACAATGCGGTTATGCCTCTAAGTCGTGCTCCGACTCGTGGGAGATATAGCCGCATCGTGGGTGTTATACCAGGGTAGGGAACCACCGCAATGTTCGACGTATAGATACAGTTGCTTCTCATAAATGGTAGTAACATTGTGTCAACAGCAGTTGGATCGCCTTTCACCATCATTGGATAGTTTTGTCCAAGGAAGAGCGAGTTTGCTCCAAGACTATCAATACTGTACCAGGGAGAAGGTGTTGGCGCTAGCACAGTAGTATCCTTCCCGAATACCATACAACGGGTGTTGGAATAGGTTCGGAGAGTGCGACCATGGGAGACAACACCTGCTTCCTTAGTAGTAACATTAGTAGTGGGCTGTATACAGATAAGAAGGAGTGATCCATCGGAAGTTGTGAGGTGCCACTGAGTATATCGACCCTCCTCGTCCTCATCTCCCCCTTTGTTATAAAAATTTTCAAGTATAGGCTGTGGAATGTCCACAGGACCTTGGAAACACAAGAAGAAGGTTAATTAGTAGAGAAGGGAAACTTGCTAACTCGCATGCGTGTGGATGAAACAATTATAATTACGGTGGAAGATAAAAGTACCGAAACTACGAGGATCTCATGCAAAAACAGTGCCATGAGTGGTGGCAGCAAACACAAGACCCTTGTATTCAATTGCATCACAGTACTCATCCATGTACAGAAACTGATTTTTGAGCAATATCCATCCAGTCGAACCACGAAGGACGGCAACAAACTTGTCGAAGATAGCAACAACTTGATAGTTCTTGTAATTCCAAGAGTGGTTGGGAACTCGAGAAATTGCTATCTTTTGTAGATGACAGTCACCATGATCATATTTGAACGTACGTAGATCATCTCTGTGCTCAACCTCAGGGCACTCAGAGATTTTTGGAAGTGGAATCCGCTCACGAGTGTACACATTCACAAGTTCCCACTCGCAATTGTACCCAATATAAACAACCCAATCTCCATTTGCGCCTACCCAAGCCTTGCCCTCAAACGATGGCACCTTAACATCATACGTATCATTATCAAGCGTCATCAACTTGCACAAGGCGAGGCTTCCCTCGTCCCCGCGCCAGTCAGCAGGGTCACGGCGAAGAAGATAGGGGAGATCAAACAGCTCCTGGACCCTTGGGTTCCTTGTAATGATGCTATTAGTTGAGTCGAGAATGTTCTTGAATGAACCTGCCATGCTAGCCGAGGTGATGACGTCGCACCGATCAATGAGTTCCCCCACCATGTCATCTTTCAGATTAGGGCAAGAATAACGGGGTCGTTTCCGGCTTGTTCCCTCCATGGAAAAGACGATTGAACAATGGCAGAAGGAAGGGTGAAGGCAAATGGAGGAGGGAGGAAGAGCGTGCGACAGCAGATCCAAATCGAGAGGGAAATGCGAAGAGTCGGTGGACGGTTGCTAGTTTGCCACGGTACACGAAGAGGCGCCCCGGCCTACATGTCCTTTCGGAAATTGTACAAAAGGACTCGTCGTCGTCTCACTGACATGTTGGAACGGGACCACATGTCAACAAAACATGGTGTGTAATTTCTCATGCGAAATGTGATCTGGCCGCGTTGGCCCGAGGTGCCGCATTAGTTATTGACCTTTATTTTTTTAACATACAATCTGAGTGGATAGCTCCTATGGTCATCACACCTGAGCGGATATATAGGTGGGCTAGGTGGGCAGGAGGCAACAATCTAAGTGCTAAAAGAGTTGATCTCGAAAAAATAGTTGATCTAATGCTTGGTTTTGTTTGGATTTTCCAACTGTGACCATTGGATAGGGTGAATCAATGGCTTATGTTCAAAGTTATTCTCATAGTACTATAGAATGGTATAGGAACGTGGAGAGATTTGTTGATTTTATATCGCTGAATAATATATAAAATTATGAGTGCAGACGCTCCACCCCGAGGTTTGTAGCTCCTTCTCGGTCGTCGGGAATCTATGTTCTTCCACTCTTTCGTTTAAGATATGAGCTTTGTTCATCTTGTTGCCGGCACGCGGGACATCTATATGCCTCCATTTTATGAAATCATACTATATGCCTCCATGACACGCGGGACATCTAGCATCAAGGTGGCATGTCATGCAAGAAAATGGAGATATGCAGTGCGTAAGTGAGTCGTGCACTTCGATGGCACCTAGAACAATACGCAATATTTTTTTCTCCTCGATGGCACGTGAATAGTGCACGTACTCAATGACAGAGCACAGGATGGTAGCCATGGACATGGTCGGCCCTTTTTGAAGAGAGTACTAATAAATACGTAACTTTGATGTGTCCCGTCAACTCGTAGAATGACGAGAAGCTTGCTTACTACGCCTTCTCCCTCGCCAACGCATGCGTGGTGGCTCGCAGCACAAGGAGAAACTTTTGCTTACAAGCGGTGGACGTGCAATAGTTCATTTGGTGCCAGATTGCCAGAAGTAGTACCATCATTATTGTTCGACTTCCGAAAGAGGAGAAGAGCCAAGCGCAAGGTCACCTACTAACCTAGTACAGTACTACTATAGCCAAAGCTGGTCCACCTTTTTAGAGCATGGTTAATTAATATAGGCGGCTCTGCAGCGGCAC
>NC_053026.1:513257435-513277539 GCF_003073215.2 Triticum urartu
AACCTCAGACTGGGTGAAGCCGAAAGCTAGCGTTCTTCAGGGAATATTCGGTCGGTGAGATAAAAGATGATCTTTTTACTCATTTTATGCGCCCCCAGATGCTTTTTTCTGCGTCTTGTTACGCAGTCCGGACATGCACTTTAGGGCATGCCTCCCAGCGAAAGGAACCCCTAACGGAACTATTCTCTCTGGAAGATGTTTCTTACTAACCATGTAATATAACATAACTAGTTGGGCACTTGTCTGATAAAGCACTAATGACCCCTACGCCTGGTCTCCACGCATACCACGGTTCTTATATAACCGCTATGGTATTCGGACACACTCCGGACCGTCAGGTCCCGAGGTTGAAGCGAAAAGGTCGGCAACGACAAACGATCTACAATCCGACTAGAAGGCATTACACATGTCAATTCAAAATTACATAGTCATTCTGACTGATTGTATTCCTCTTCTATACCATCTAACAGGCTGTCTAATTTACAGTCCTGCTGGGAATACTTCGCGGCCAACTCTACTTGGCCGTATACTAAGCTCACAGGGATTTCCTTCCCGTCAGGCCCCACTGGTCCGACCTCGGCCATGTGGTTTGGGTCAGACTTCGTAAAACGTGTCTTCACCATGGCCCGGGCTTCCCTAGCGCCTTGTCGGCAGGCCGATATCTTCCACAACCGGAAGCGCCGCCGAGCTCCCTTCAGCTTCTCCGCAAGCTCTCCAAGGCCCTCGGGCATGGAGTGGGCAGGCCATAAGGCTTGGGCAACACCTCGCATCGCCTGCCGAATTCGCTCATGCAGTTGCATGAGCTCGGGAAGAAGGTCACCCGTAGAACCGGGCATCTCCTCTGCAGGACGACCTGTGAGCATACCTACAAACATTACTCTGTTAGTCGAATTCCTCGCCGAACTCTTTTTTCAAAGTTCGCTCAAGCACTTACTAAATATGCCACGTCGAAGCCGCTGATTCTCCTTCATGGAGTCCGACAGCTGGCCACGAACATCTTTAAGTTCGACGTCCAGCCTAGTGTTGGCATCCTGAAGATCATTCTTCTCTCGCCTCACCTTTGTCAACGTACTCTCACCGGCCTTTAGCCGGCGTAAGAGTTGTTGCTTTTCCGGATCGAGTCCGGCGCCATCTGCAACATGATTTGTCAGATTTGCACCTACACCGCACAATACTAATCTTTCGAAGTGTATCTTACCTGAGGGGGTCTCTTTGGGCTCCCCTGCTGCGGCTAGTGCGGCCTCTAGTTGGGCCTCGCACTTTTCCAGCTCCTGGGACAGTACAGTATTCTTCTCTGTAAGAACCTGCATATTAAATGATCCTTAAATCAGTTGCTCTAACTGTTTCAAGTCTCGGGGGCTACTGGTATATATATATTTGACCAAAATTTTCTTACCCGTATGTCTTTTACATACTGCTCCGTGGCTCTGGCTAAACCATTTTGAGCGGCATGGAGGTACGCATCTCCCGAATTAAAGGCATCTAAAGCCTCTTGGGAGAAACAAGCGTCACGTAGAACTGTCCGGCGACGCCTGTGGTTCATGGCACTCTCCACTTCAGAATTTGTGGCAGACAGCCTGTCCGCATCCTCTGTCGGAGGAGCGTCCGGTGCGCGCCTTGTGCTCGCTTCCGCTTCCTGGCCAGACGTTGGAGCCTGGCTGGTGGAGGCGCGATTGGCAACCTCTCCGGATGTAGTTCGGCGAGGTCTCTTCGTTCTGAAGATAGCACGAACGTTAATATGCCCTGACAGAATAACACCAGGGAAACAGAGGGTGCGCTATACCTTTGCGCCGGCATCTCAGTCCGGACTACATTCCTTTTTGCCCCACGGGGCCCTGCGGCCCCTCGTTGGCTAGCCGCCGCAGGTTCGGCCTCCTGCCTTGGAAATCTCCCCTGCAAAACACGATTGTCGTCAGAAACACCGGAATACGTGAGAGTGGAGTCTCTCTCAAGGGAATGAGACTCCGGTTTCTGTCACCTGGGAGGCCGGGATTAACCGTGGGTAATCAGCCGTGATGGTTATCAAGGTATTGTCCTTGCTTAGCTGATGGAACACCCCGTCGATAAGCTCCACCGATATGTCCGGATCCTCTTCGGAGTCCGGATCGAGGGACCGTTCTGGGTCCTCGGGCTGTGGAGGGCGGCTGTTTATATCCTTTACCACCTATCGCAGTTCCTGCATTGAAGTCGTTAGACTACATATCTAACCTTGGGAGTATAAAACAAACGGGCAAGCGCAGTTGTTCACTTACCCAACTTGGAGGATCGTACATAGTAAATCCGGCCTGCGGGTTGACGCGGAGGAATTCCTCCTTTTCTCCCTTGTACAAAGAGGATAAGATCTTTACTAGAGCGGCAGCTGAGGCCGGCCCCTTACGACCGTAACGGGTGGCGTCATCCTCCCCGTTGAAATCCCACATGGGGTGGCCTCTATATTGAAGTGGCTGCACCCCCCGCATAATGCATGCGGCCATGACTCCAATCATGGTTAGTCCGGAATGAGCCAACAGTCTTATCCGGCCCATCAGGTAAAGGACGTCTCTGTCGCTTTCTCTCCGAGAGCTCCGCGGACGCCAGCTCAAGCGTTTCTTCAATGGAGCACTGTTGAACTCAGGGAGACCGACCCGAATAGGGTCCGGTAGCGGGACGTCATCTATGTAAAACCATTCCGAAGGCCAGTCCTCGGACGCCTTCTTTGGGGTTCCGGATAGGTATCCGGTCCCGACGATGCGCCATACTTCGGCTCCTCCCACTTGGTATATAGACCCCTCTTTAGAACGGGGCACCAGGCAGAATAACCTCTTCCACAGCGCAAAATGAGCCTCAACACCTAAAAATAGCTCGCAAAGGGCGACGAAACCCGCAATATGCAATACGGAGGTGGGCGTGAGATTGTGCAGCTGGAGGCCGTAGAACTCCAGAAGCCCGCGGAGAAATGGGTGAATTGGAAATCCCAGTCCCCTTATTAGATAGGGAACGAGGCACACCCGCTCTCCTTTAGAAGGATTGGGGGTGCTCTCCGCTTGTTTTCCGCCATTGTAGGTGGCGAGACCGGCTCGGACCGGGACCATGTATGCCTGAGGGAGAAATCCCTTGGCCTGAAGCAACGCTAACTCGCTATGCGGGATGGTGCAACTCTCCCAGTCCTCGGGTTTGGGACCGGAGGGGCGAGGGGAGGAGCTGCGACGGCTGGTCATGTTGGAATGGACCTTTGCTGGAAGCGCTCTGATGATAACTCGCGGAAAGGAGAAGATGTGGTTCGGACCTAAATCCCCATCCCGTTAAATAGGCGGCTCATTTATATGGCTAGGGTTGTGGATGAAAAAACACCCCGGCTTTTCGCATTCATTTGACACGTGGAAGACGACCATTGTTGGGCGTGGAAGCCGAGGAGCACTACATTACAAAAATCGGACATTATTCCTACAAGTACACAAGATTTGGAGAAGAACCCGCCTTGCAATGCCGAACAATCGACGCGCCGGACTCATCGTCATTGAAGCCTGGTTCGGGGGCTACTGAGGGAGTCCTGGATTAGGGGGTGTTCAGGTAGCCGGATTATACATTCCGCCGGACTCCTGGACTATGAAGATACAAGATTGAAGACTTCGTCCCATGTCCGGATGGGACTTTCCTTGGCGTGTAAGGCAAGCTTGGCGATGCGGGTATTCAAGATCTCCTACCATTGTAACCGACTCTATGTAACCCTAACCCTATCCGGTGTCTATATAAACCGGAGGGTTGTAGTCCGTAGGCAATCAACTCCATATACAACAATCATACCGTAGGCTAGCTTCTAGGGTTTAGCCTCCTTGATCTCGTGGTAGATCTACTCTTGTACTACCCATATCATCAATATTAATCAAGAAGGAGTAGGGTATTACCTCCATCGAGAGGGCCCGAACCTGGGTAAAAAACACCATGTCCCTTGTCTCCTGTTACCATCCGGCCTAGATGCTCAGTTTGGGATCCCCTACCCGAGATCCGCCGGTTTTGACACCGACAGCCGCCAACTCAAGGTCATGAGTGGGGTAGTTCTTTTCGTTGGGCTTCAAATGGCGAGAGGTATAGGCCACAACTTTCTTCTCTTGCATTAACACAACACCGAGACCTTTAAGGGAAGCATCACAGAAAACCTCGAATGGTTTGGATTCATCGGGAGGAGTCAGAACTGGAGCTGTGACTAACTTCTCTTTGAGGGTGTTGAAAGCGATGTCACATTCAGGCGTCCAGACATACTTCACATGCTTCTGGAGGAGGTTGGAAAGAGGCTTTGTGATCTTAGAGAAATTCTCAACGAATCTTCGACAATAGCTTGCGAGCCAAAGGAAGCTGCGGAGCTGCTTCACATTCTGAGGTGGTTCCCAATTCACAATTTCAGACACCTTCTCAAGATTAACAGCTATGCCCTTGGCGGAGATGATATGCCCAAGGTAGAGAACCTCATCGAGCCAAAACTCGCACTTTGAAAACTTCGCGTAGAACTGATGTTCTCTAAGTTTGTCCAGCACCAATCTCAAGTGCTTGGCATGATCCTCCTTGTTCTTGGAAAAGACCAAAATGTCATTGAGATAGACCAAGACAAAGTCATTTGTGTATGGGTTGAAGATGAAGTTCATCATGCGAGAGAATGTTGGCGGAGCATTGACAAGGCCGAAAGACATGACAGTGTATTCATAGGAACCATAGCTTGTTCTGAATGCTGTCTTGGGGATGTCTTGTTCACGAATGTGAATCTGATGATAGCCCATACGGAGGTCAAGCTTGGAGAAAACTTGAGCACCCTTGAGTTGTTCGAAAAGCTCATTGATGTTGGGAAGTGGGTACTTGTTCTTTATGGTCTTCTTGTTCAATGGATGGTAGTCGACACAAAGTCGGTCTGTGCCATCCTTCTTCTTGACAAAAACAACACCACAACCCCAAGGAGAAGAACTTGGTCGGATGAGACCCATACGCTCTTGTTCATAGAGTTTTTTCTACAGCTCCTTCAACTCTTTCGGTCCAAGCTTGTAAGGATGTTTACAAACAGGTTACGTGCCAGGCTTAAGATCGATGACGAATTCAACTGGCCGGTGAGGAGGCATTCCTGGAAGCTCTTCTGGAAAGACGTCTTGATATTCACAAACAACTGGAATCTGAGAGATGGCATCCAACTCGCCCTTCTCATTGAGAGAAAACAGTCGAATGGTATCTTCACGAGCTGCATAGATGATCACATCTTCAGACGAGTGTGCCAATTGAATCTGCCTGGCAGCACAATCAAGTTGAGCCTTGTGCTTAGAAAGCCAGTCCATGCCGAGAATTAGACCAATATCCAAGTTACCAAGGACCATTGAAGAGGACAGAAATTTATAATCTCCCATCTTGATAGAAACATCCGGAGCCATCATTTTGGTGTTCATGAACAAACCCGGAGAGGAAACCGCTATTGGCTTAGGCAAATCAACAGTATGCAAATAATGCATGGATGCAAAAGGCTTCGATATGAAAGACAAAGATGCACCATTATCAAAAAGAACTCTTGCAGGAATATCATTAACAGGAAGGTTACCCATGATCACTTCTGAAGAGTCCTCTGCCTGAGCTGCGTTTATCATGTTGACCTTTGCAGACTGGGGATTATGCTTGACCACTGCATTGCTGGTAGATCTCACAGGAGGAGGAGGCGGAAGACGCCTCTGGTTGAAGCATTTGTTTGCATAGTGACCCTTCTGCTGACACTTGTTGCATGTAACCTCTGAGAGTGGCCGGTGATACGGAGCACTTGACCTTGGAGCATGAGATGAAGCTTTGTTCTGAAAGCCTGGGTTGGGGGGGGGGGAAAGATTCATTGCCACCTTTGCTCTTCTGTTGATAAGGCTGACGGAACGGAGGAGGAGGAGGCAACCAGTACTTTTGCTGCTTAGCTGCCACTTGAGTTGAAGAAGGAGTTGCATCCCTGACTCTCTTCTTGGAAGCATCACACTTGAGCTGAGCAGCCTCTTGCTTTAATGCCATGTTGTATAACTCATCATACTTTTTCGGCTCAAAAAGCACGAGGGCTAGTTGCAGATCTTCTCTGAGGCCACCTCTGAACTGATAAATCATGCTCTTCTCGTCAGGGACGTCTTGCTTGGCGAAGCGAGCGAGCTTCTGGAACATGATGTTGTATTGGTAAACAGACAAGCTGCCTTGCTTCAGATTGCGGAACTCCTCACGCTTACTCTCAACAACACTCTGAGGAATGTGGTGAGCTTTGAAGTCTTGGTAGAAATCATCCCAGGTAATCACACGACCTCCTCTCGAATCTTTGTATTGTTGATACCACTCAGCAGCTTGGTCTTTGAGTTGGAACAAAGCAAACTTGACAAAGTCCTCAGGCCTGACGTTGCTACACTCAAAATGTTTGCAGATATCCACGAGCCAATCATCAGCGTCTGTGGCCTCGACACAGTTACTGAAAGACTTCGGCTGGTTTGCGAGGAACTGGTTGAGGGTAGCAAACTGAGTTTGATTGTTGCCATTGCCTTGATTTCCTTGGTTGCGCTCTTGCAAGAGTTGCATAATCAACTGCGTGTTGGCGTTGGTAGCGACCATCACAACTTGACATGCCTCCGGAGGTGGAGGTGGTGGTGGAGGTTTCGGATTCTAACGCGTTGGAGGAGCCATCCTGAAGAGGGTGACATCCGTTAGCATCTTGGAAGACATATATTCAAGTTGAATCAAATGGATCGAAATTGCAACATCTAGCCTTAACATTCGAACAAGAATGAACGAATGAATTCCAAAGTAAATGATCGCACTTCCATAAATTGACAAGCCACTTAGATAGAGGTAGATGAATAAAACAACAAGGTACAGACATGAACAAATACTTGGTAAGGATTACCCAATAACAAACCAAATATCTGCGGAAGAAATACTAGAGCTACATGAATTCCCACCTATGAAACTCCCAAAATTTTCCGGTCATGCAATCAGGTGTTGGGGATACAGGGGAAGCATAATATCTCACCCAAAACTAGCAAATCCTACATCCAGCTGTATCCATCCTTCAACACATAACCAAGAAACCTTCGGAAATCATTTACCTCAACCTTCAAAAAGCATCCGTTATACGAGTTATGGCAATACTCCCGAACTCCCGCCCCAGTACTGGGTGGCGTCGAGGTTATCTCACCAACAACTGCATAAAAGAGATTTTCGATGTCGGCGAAACTCAGGTATTCCAGAATTGCAACGATAAAATTGTGACGACAACACCTCGGAGCTCAACTCCCCGGGACACTGCCACAAACCCTAAATGTCAGGAGGCACCAAGAACAATGTTCTCGTCACAAAACCATCGGAACGATTCCAAGATACCCGCGTGATCCTAAATTTTTTTTAGTGAAATTTGAGAAGAGAAGAGTCAAAACTCTACGCCAGGATGCCTCACCAGAGCGATGAAGGGACTGAGGAGTAAAAAGAATCCTACTCTCCGATATATATAATCCTATAAGACTCAAAACATTTTTCTAGACTCAACAACGCCAGCGATTCGATCAAGCAGGGGGCTCCTAAGTCGGGGAAGGCTCTGATTACCAACTTATAACACCCACGATGCGGCTATATCTCCCACGTGTCAGAGCACGACTTAGAGGTATAACCGCATTGTAGGCATGTCGCACGAGGGGTAATCTTTACACATCCCATGTACTGAATAAGAAAGAGGTACAAAGTTGGCTTACAATCGCCACTTCACACAATACATAAATATCGCATTACATCATCCAGATACAATCAAGGTCCGGCTACGGAACCAAAATAAAGACAACCCCAAATGCATAAGATCCCCGATCGCCCCAACTGGGCTCCACTAGTGATCGTCTGAACAAGAAACATAGTAACGTCCTGAGTCCTCATCGAACTCCCACTTGATTTCAGTCGCATCCCCTGGAATGGAATCATCGGCACCTGCATCTAGTTTTGGAAGTAATCTGTGAGTCACGGGGACTCAGCAATCTCACACCCTCGCGATCAAGACTATTTAAGCTGCAGCAAGCACTAGCATATATGGTGGCTAACATACGCAAATGAGAGCGAGAAGAGAAGGCCAAAGCACGATCGAGAATCTATGATCAAGAAGTGATCCTAGAACTACTTACGTTCAAGCATAACATGAGACCGTGTTCTCTTCCCGGACTTCGCCGAAAAGAGGCCATCACGGCTACACACGCTGTTGATACATTTTAATTAAGTTAAGTGTCATGTTTTCTACAACCGGATATTAACAAATTCCCATATTCCCATAACCGCGGGCACGGCTTTTGAAAGTTCAAATCCCTGCAGGGGTGTCCCAACTTAGCCCATCACAAGCTCTCACGGTCAACGAAGGATATTCCTTCTCCCAGGACGGCCCGATCAGACTCGGAATCCCGGTTACAAGACATTTCGACAATTGTAAAACAAGACCAGCAAAGCCACCCGAATGTGCCGACAAATCCCGGTAGGAGCTGCACATATCTCGTTCTCAGGGCACACCGGATGGGCAAGACGTCGGGTTGGCATAGACCCTGGTTGCCCGGGGGCACCGGACATCGCCCAGTTTGGACCGACACTTAGAGAAGCACTGGCCCGGGGGGGTTAAAATAAAGATGACCCTTGAGTCCGTGAAACCCAAGGGAAAAAGGCTAGGTGGCAAATGGTAAAACCAATGTTGGGCCTTGCTAGAGGAGTTTTATTCAAGGCGAACTGTCAAGGGGTTCCCATTATAACCCAACCGCGTAAGGAACGCAAAATCAAGGAACATAACACCGGTATGACAGAAACTAGGGCAGCAAGAGTGGAACAAAACACCAGGCATAAGGCTGAGCCTTCCACCCTTTAACAAGTATACATGCACATTAAAGTAAACAAGATATAATAATGATATCCCAACAATAATCATGTTCCAACAAGGAACAAACTCCATCTTCACCTGCAACTAGCAACGCTATAAGAGGGGCTGAGCAAAGCGGTAACATAGCCAAACAACGGTTTGCTCGGACAAGGTGGGTTAGAGGTTTGACATGGCAATATGGGAGGCATGATATAGCGAGTGGTAGGTATCACGGCATAGGCATAGCAATAGAGCGAGCAACTAGGAAGCAAAGATAGAAGTGATTTCGAGGGTATGGTCATCTTGCCTGCAAAGTTCTCCGAGTTGACGTAAGCTTGATCCTTGTAAGCGTACTCAACGGGTTCCTCGATCACGTACTCGTCTCCCGGCTCTACCCAAGGCAAGAACACAAGCAAAAGCAAACACAATCAACCACGGTGCAATGCGCAAGCAACATGATGCAAAACATGGCATGATATGCGGGATGTAATATGCAATGCATATGCGTGCTCCGGAAGGAAAAGATTGAACCAGGAATCAACTTGGCAAACCAAGAGCGCCGCTGGAAAGATGAGTTGATTTCGGTCGAAATCGATATAAAGATCACCGGAATCGGATGCACGGTTTGCAAATGGCAAGCAAACAATAATGGCACTAATCTGCGCTTAACAACACGATGCCATCTAGAATGCAACAAGAAAATAAGCTACTGCACTCTAACATAGCAACAAAGCACATGGCAGTGATCCACTCAAGATGCTTGACAAAAGATGAACACTGAGCTACGGCTAATTCACAAAATAGCAGGTTCAAACAAGCATGGCAAAAGTGCAAAAGATATCAAGTTCACAGACTTAGTGAAAATAACATGTCAGGAATTAACATCAGGAAGCAATGTTTCGAGCAAGATAACAACATGCTATAGATACATATCATGGCAAAAGGCATGGCATGAAACTACTCAAAGCATATAACAAAAGTCCCTTACTGACCATAAGCCAAAAAGGATCAGAAGATATGATGGCACCCATGTAAACATAGCAAGTTTTGTTAACAGATTCAGACTTAGCAGAAAACTCGACATGGCAAAAACAGAGTTACGTAGGCATGTTTGCGAGCTCGATGCACTCACCACAAGGCATTGCATGACAAACTAAGCATACACCCAGCAAGAATACATGCTCAAGAAGCTAACCAAAGCAAGACCAAGTTCATAGCATGCATGGATCAACTACAACAACCTTGGCAAAAATTGATTAACACATAAAGAATCTGCCAGGAACATTTTATAGCAAAAGTAGAGCAATATTGAGTCATGCTAGGGTACTCCATAATTGCAAACAAAGACATGGATGGATAGAACATAACAATATCTCAAAATCATCCTTACTGAACATTCTCAAAAGAGGCATGGATCACTCTGTAGCAACATGAATACATGGCATAAAAATAACATTAGGGAAATGACTTGGAAGAATTCCTAAGTCCCTGAAATCAGCAACATCACGAGAGCTACTTTGCATGCTTGTGCTAGTCACCACATTGATCACAAAAATACATGGCATACCCCCCTGTAAAGATGGCATGGCATAGCCTAAAACACATGTAGGGCTCAAGTTCATAGGAGGCACACATTAAACATGGCAAAATTAACAAATGCTCATAATCTGTTAAGAAACAGAAACTAACATTTTATAACACTCTTGAAATAATATTTCAGGCATCAAGATGGACTCAAACAAGCATGGTGCAATGGAATGAAAAGAAGAGCATAACCAGATGAACAATTTGATATGCCGCACGCACGAAACGGAGCTACGGATGATGAGATATGGCCTGATGAACATAGCAAAAAAATGCAGAAAAAGGACTTAGGCAAAATCGACCTAGGGTTTACTGTAGCCAGATCTGGATGCACGCGAACTGAGGTTTGTCAGGAAGTTCACCGGAGTGGAAGGACGTGGCGGCCGGAGTTGCTGCTCTTGCCGGAGTAGGGGGGGCTCGCCGAATCCCGGAGCTCGGCGCGGAAAGGGGCGACGAGGAGACGGTCGGGCGGCGGCGGAGAAGGAGGCCGGCGGTTGGCGGCGAGCGACACGGCGACCGGCGAGGTGGCGGCGCACGGTGGCGGCGGGGTCCCAGCGACGAGGCGGAGGCCGCGCAGCGCAGGCGGCGCTCGGGCGGCGGGGAGGCGGGCAAAGCGGCGCGGGGACTCGGGCCGGGAGGGCCGCGGTCGGGCCCCGTGGGCCGGCGCGGTGGGAGGCGGCGGCGCGCCACGTGGCGAGCCCTGATTGGGCGCGGGCGGCGACGGGATTTGTCCGGCGGCGCCCGGACTCGTCCGGCGGCGCGGAGGGGTGAGGTAGCTTGGGTTTGGACCCGAATTTTCGGAGGAGTGCACATATTTATAGGTAGAGGGAGCTAGGAGAGTCCAAATGAGGTGCGGTTTTTGGCCACGCGATCATGATCGAAGGACCGAGAGGATGGAGTGGGTTTGGATGGGTTTTGGGCCATTTTGGAAGGGTGTTGGGCTGCAACAAACACGAGGCCTTTACGGTTCCTCGGTTAACCGTTGGAGTATCAAACGAAGTCCAAATGGCACGAAACATGACAGGCGGTCTACCGGTGGTATACCAAGGCCGCTTGGAAAGTCTCGGTCCAATCCGAGAATGTTTAACACTCGCACACGAAAATAGGCAAAAGGGGACGCCAGAGGACATAGGAGTGCCGGAATGCAAAACAGGCAACGGGGAAAATGCTCGGATGCTTGAGACGAACACGTATGCAAATGCGATGCACATGATGCCATGATATGAGATGCATGACATGGAAAAAATGCAAAACGGAGACAAAACCCAACCACGAGGGAATATCATAACTTAGTGCCGAAAATGGAAAGAGTTGGAATACAAATATGGCAAGTTACATACGGGGCGTTACAACACTCCACCACTACGAAAGATCTCGTCCCGAGATCTAGGACTGGAAAAACTCCAGATATTCAGAATGGAGGTGGTCCTCGCGTTCCCAGGTGGCTTCACGGTCGGAATGATGTGACCACTTCACTTTCAGGAATTTGATAGACTTGTTGCGAGTCTTGCGCTCAGTTTCTTCAAGGATAGCAATGGGATGCTCATGATAAGACAGGTCTTCTTGGAGATCAATCTCTTCAAAGTTGATGATGCGGTCAGGAGTCTTGAAACACTTGCGAAGTTGAGACACGTGAAACACGTCGTGCACATTTGCAAAGTTGGATGGAAGCTCAAGTTGATAGGCGAGATCGCCTCTTTTGCCAATGATCTTGAAAGGACCCACGTATCTAGGGGCAGGCTTCCCTTTGATACCGAAGCGACGAGTACCTTTCATTGGAGAGACGCGGAGGTAGACATGGTCTCCGATCTCGAAAGCCAAGTCACGATGCTTGCTATCATAGTAACTCTTCTGGCACGATTGCGCGGCTTTGAGATTTTCACGAATGACTTTGCATATTTCTTCAGCCTCTGTGATCAAGTCATTGCCAAGAAGTTGGCGTTCACCAGTCTCTGACCAGTTAAGAGGAGTACGGCACTTTCTGCCATAGAGAATCTCGAATGGGGCCTTGCCTGAACTCGCTTGGAAGCTGTTGTTGTAGGAGAACTCGGCATATGGAAGACAATCTTCCCACTTCATGCCGAAAGAAATGACACAAGGCCTGAGCATATCTTCAAGAATTTGATTTACTCGCTCGACTTGTCCACTAGTTTGAGGATGAAAGGATGTGCTGAAGCGAATGCTGGTGCCCATGGCCTTCTGAAAGGAGTCCCAAAACTTAGAAGTGAAGATGCTTCCACGATCTGAAGATATCAACTGCGGAATGTCGTGCAGAGAGACAATCCTGGAGGTATCTAGCTCTGCAACTGAGCTGCTGTGATAGATTCTTTGATAGGAAGAAAATGAGCCACTTTAGTGAGCTTGTCGATGACAACGAAGATAGCATCATTGCCACGCTTGGACTTGGGAAATCCAGTCACGAAGTCCATCTCAATATGGTCAAACTTCCATTCTGGAATGGCAAGAGGTTGGAGGAGACCAGCTGGTCGTTGGTGTTCTGCTTTCACTCTTCTGCATACATCACATTCATTCACGAACTGAGCAATCTCGCGCTTCATTCGAGTCCACCAATACGACTGCTTGATGTCATGGTACATCTTTGTACTTCCAGGATGTATAGATAGGAGTCAATTGTGAGCCTCGTTCATAATGACTTTACGAAGGTCACCCTTAGGAACAACAATGTGATCCTCGAAGAATAGAGTATCTTTGTCATCAAGGCGATAGCACTTGTACTTGGGTTGGCTCTTGGCAATCCCAATCTTTACCTTCTTCACTATGGCATCAAGAAGGTGAGCCTCACGAATCTGATCTTCCAAAGTAGGAGAGACTTGGAGGTTGGCAAGGAATCCTTGAGGAACAACTTGGAGATTAAGTTTGCAGAAAGCTTCACAAAGATCCGGTTGGAAGGGCTTGAGAATCAAACTATTGCAGTAAGCCTTCCTGCTCAAAGCGTCAGCAATGACATTGGCCTCGCCTGGAGTATATTCAATACTCGGATTATACTCTTGAATCATTTCGACCCAACGAGTCTGCCTGAGGTTGAGGTTGGGCTGAGTGAAGATGTACTTGAGACTCTTATGATCAGTGAAGATGTCCACTTTCCTTCCCAACAAGAGATCTCTCCATGTTAAAATAGCATGGAAAATTGCCGCTGAGGGAGTCCTGGATTAGGGGGTGTTCAGGTAGCCGGACTATACCTTCCGCCGGACTCCTGGACTATGAAGATACAAGATTGAAGACTTCGTCCCGTGTCCGGATGGGACTTTCCTTGGCGTGGAACGCAAGCTTGGCGATGCGGATATTTAAGATCTCCTACCATTGTAACCAACTCTATGTAACCCTAACCCTATCCGGTGTCTATATAAACCGGAGGGTTGTAGTCCGTAGGCAATCAACTCCATTTACAACAATCATACCGTAGGCTAGCTTCTAGGGTTTAGCCTCCTTGATCTTGTGGTAGGTCTACTCTTGTACTACCCATATCATCAATATTAATCAAGCAGGAGTAGGGTATTACCTCCATCGAGAGGGCCCGAACCTGGGTAAAAAACATCGTGTCCCTTGTCTCCTATTACCATCCGGCCTAGACGCACAGTTCGGGACCCCCTACCCGAGATCCGCCGGTTTTGACACCGACATTGGTGCTTTCATTGAGAGTTCCTCTGTGCCGTCACAATCAGGAAGGATGCCTCCTCCCGTCTTTAAAGATGGCGCCGTTGCTAAGGGAGCCTTGGCTGTCGGCCAAACCCTCCGGCTAGGTGGTTTCCTCATGACCGCCTGTTCGGCTGTTGCGCCGACGGTGACCTCTCGGGTCATCAAAAGCAACCTACACGTCAGCTCGGAGCTCGTCGAGAAGCTAGATCCAATGGAGCTCTCTTCCATAAACGAGCTCTTGGATCGCATCGCCGCCCTAGGGGTCGCTACGGATTACGACCAGGTTGGGCTTAAACCTGATCTAAGAGAAATTAACTCTCCCCAAGTCACCCACCACGTTGCCGTGGTAGAGACGCTATGCGGTGACCCTTCATCTATTTTAAGGACTAGCTATGTCCGAATTCCCGACCCCTCCAAGCCGGATACCCGCGGAGGGGGAGATATAACTCAAGACCTGAGCTTAGGATCAGGCAACGGGCCAGATTCACTAGACAACATCCAAGAATCGGAACTTCAGAGTTCGGAAACTCTTCGGCCTCCGAATCTTGGATTGGGTGAGGTTTCAAATTCAACGACACCCGCCCACCCAATCATAAGTGATCTCTCCCAAATCAGGCAGAGGCCCGAGGAAACAGTACATCATTACTGGGCCAGATTCCTCCTGGTTATGAACAGGATAAAGGATTGCCGCGAGGAAGACGCAATCTCAATTTTTTGCGGTAATTGCACGGACAAGGGAATCCTTAACGCCGTAAGTCGTCGTGATATCACACGCTTCGCTGACTTGGCGTCCATAGTACAAAAATACTGTGCGATGGAAAGCGCCTGGAAAACCGAAATAAATTTTTGGGATAATCCAGCCTTGAATAGTAATCCCGTCCGAACTAAGAGGGTGCATCATCACAGGACACCCGGGATAAACACCAAAAAGCCAAAACCCTCTACAGGGCATGGAACCATACTGGAAAGATGGCTTGATGGACCCTGTAGAATTCACAGTACAGAGGACGCCACACCAACTCACAGCCTTAGAGCATGTTGGATACTCCGGCGGGTGGCCAAAATCGGCGAGGACCTCTTAATTCCGGAGGCCGCAGAAAGCCAGCCCAAGGACACCAGTACCGTTCTCACAGTCTTAGAGACTTTCGCTTCAAACAATGTGCGAAAAAGAACACTCCGCAGCCTCGCCGAAGTCTATCAAGTTGCAACAATAAATCCATGAAGCGACACTGCCATTACCTTCAACGCAAGTGATGAACCTAGATTCCGAACAGCCCGAGCACCAGCCGCATTGGTCCTCAGTCTCATAGTGGACGGCTTTCGCCTCACCAAGGTGCTCATGGATGGAGGCAGTGGACTGAACCTCATTTATGAGGAAACCCTTCAAAAATGGAAATAAACGGGAACCGCGTCGAGCGAAGCAGCACAACCTTTAGAGGAATAATCCCCAGTCGGGAGGAAAAATCACACTAGATGTGGTGTTCGGAACGCAGGATAATTACAGGTCCGAAGAAGTCACGTTTCAGGTGGCCCCGTTTAAGAGCGGATATCACGCTTTACTAGGGCGGGAAGCATTCACAATCTTCCAAGCAATACCCCATTACGGGTACATGAAGCTTAAGATGCCCGGGCCAAATGGAATTATCACTCTAGCTAGTGATCCGGACATAGCACTCCGCGCCGAAACAAGACGGCCGCATTAGCCCTTGAGGCACTATCCGAAGCCTTAGCGGCCGAGGAACTGACTGCGCTGCGCTCCACGGTTAGCAGGGATGATGTGATACTCGACAAGAGATCCAAATCCACATCCTTCAAGCCAGCTGACGAAATAGTCAAATTCCAGGTCCATCCAACGGACCCCAATAAAACAGCTTCCATCGGGGCACGACTGAACCCTGATGAAGACGCCGCACTGCGAGTGTTCCTACGAGAGAACTGGGACATTTTCACCTGGCACCCTTCAGACATGCCAGGGATCCCACGTAGGCTGGCCGAACACAGCTTAAATATCCTAAAAGGATTCAAACCTGTCAAACAAGCCCTTCGGCGTTTTTCCGAACCCAAGAGACAGGCTATGGGAGAGGAGCTAGCCAAGCTATTGGAGGCCGGATTCATTAGAGACATAAAACATCCGTACTGGCTAGCAAACCTGGTGATGGTACCAAAGAAGGACAAATCCTGGCGCCTGTGTGTCGATTTTAAAGACCTTAACAAGGCTTGCCCAAAGGATCCCTCCCCCTCCCCCGTATCGATCAAATTATCGATGCCACCGCAGGACATGATTCGTTGTGTTTCCTCAACGCATACTCCGGTTACCATCAAACCAAGATGGCAGAATCAGACCAAGCCGCAACAACATTCATCACACCATAGGCCCATTCTGCTTCAACACAATGCCCTTCGGGCTGAAAAACACCGGCGCAACATATCAGCGCATGGTCCAGACATGTTTGGCAAACCAGATCGGCAAAACAGTGGAGGCGTATGTGGATGATGTGGTCGTCAAATCAAGACATGTCGAATCTCTAGTAGACGACTTGAGGCGTACATTCGATAACCTCCGACAATATGAAATCAAGCTCAACCCAGAAAAATGCGTCTTCGGCGTTCCAGCCGGAAAGCTCTTGGGCTACATTGTATCCGGTAGAGGAATTGAAGCAAACCCAGCCAAGATCCGAGCTTTGTCACAATTGGATGTCCGAAAGGACCTTAAACAAATAAAAAAATTAACCGGGTGTGTGGCGGCTTTAAGCCGCTTCATCGCCCGCTTGGGAGAAAAGGCACTACCCCTTTATCGCCTCCTTTGGCGCACCGAACACTTCGAGTGGACGGATGCCACCACGGCCGGACTTGATGAAATAAAAGCCACATTGGCAACAAACCCAGTCCTGGCCGCGCCAATCACCGGCGAACCAATGTTATTGTACATTGCAGCAACACACCAAGTTGTCAGCGCAGTGCTCATTGTCGAGCGGGAAACGGACGGACACAAATTCCCCCTTCAAAGGCCGGTCTACTACGTGTCCACTGTCCTCACTCCATGCAAATCACGGTACCCGCATTATCAAAAGATTGCATATGCGGTATTCATGGCATCCCGGAAGCCACGACACTACTTTCAAGAGTGTTCCATAACAGTAGCCTCGGAAGTGCCACTAAACGATAGTATCAACAACCGCGATGCAACAGGAAGGATTGCAAAATGGGCCATCGAGCTTCTCCCATTCGATATAACCTATAAGCCACGGCGAGCTATTAAATCGCAAGATTTGGCCGACTTCGTCGCAGAACGGACGGAGGCCGAGCTCCCTAAAGAGTACGGCACATATTCAAATTGGATTATGCATTTTGACGGCTCCAAAATGTTGGCCGGACTGGGGGCCGGCGTCGTCCTGACGTCCCCCACAGGAGACATAGTCCAATATGTGCTCCAAATCATGTACACGGATTCCAACAATGCAGCCGAATATGAGGCCCTCCTACATGGTCTCCGGATAGCAGTATCCATGGGTATCCGACGCCTAGAGGTACACGGGGATTCAAACCTCGCGATATCCCAAATAAATGGAGACTTCAACGCCAAGGACCCCAAAATGGCAGCTTACCGCAACACTGTCCTAAAAATGTCAGCTCGGTTCGAAGGGCTGGAGTTTCACCATATAGCCCGAGAAAACAATCAGCAGCGGACGTCCTGGCACGCATCGGAGCAAAATGCGATGTAGTTCCCCCCAACATCTTTTTGGAAAGATTGTTCAAGCCATCCGTAGCATGGGAGGGGGAACCCGCAAATAACAGCCAGGACCCAGCCGCACCACTCGACGCCGAACAATCTGACACAATTGGAGGCTCTGCCAATGAAATTGCACCTTCAGCCCACGTAATAATGGCGGTCATCGCCCCGTGGACAGAACCATTCCTAGCCTACCTTACTAGGCAGGAACTCCCGGAGGACCAAAACGAGGCCCGCTGCATAGTGCGGCGATCTAAAGCCTATAGAGTCCATGAGGGAGAGCTTTATAAGAAAAGCACTACCGGAGTCCTTCAAAGGTGCATCTCCGAAGAGGAAGGGCAGAACTTTCTGGCTGAAATTCATGCCGGACTCGGTGGTCACCACGCCGCTGCTCGGTCCCTTGTTAGCAAGGCTTTCCGTACAGGCTTTTATTGGCCGACGGCCCGGGCAGACGCTCAGGACCTAGTCCAACGATGCGCTGGTTGCCAACTTTTTGCCAATCAAAGCCATATGCCACCCACCGCACTCTAAACTATACCCATCACCTGGCCTTTTGCGGTCTGGGGGCTTGACATGGTCGGACCCCTTAAAGGTGGGACCGATAGAAAAAAATACTTACTGGTCATGGTGGATAAATTTACCAAATGGATAGAAGCCAAGCCTGTTAAAACGGCCGAATCCGGACCTGTGATAGACTTCATATCCGGGGTTGTACACCGTAATGGCGTCCCCCACAGCATCATAACCGATAACGGTACAAACTTTCCCGCCGACGAGGTAAAACTCTGGTGCAAAAACATGGGCATCAAGCTCGATTATGCTTCCGTCTATAACCCACAAACCAACGGCCAGGTCGAACATGCAAATGGTCTTATCATGAGCGGCATTAAACCCAGACTGGTGCGGTCCCCCAAGGAATCTAACACGCACTGGGTAGAGGAGCTCGACTCCGTGCTATGGGGACTGCGGACCACGCCAAATCGCACCACCGGATACACACCATTTTTTATGGTGTACGGCGCAGAGGCAGTTCTGCCCTGCGACATAATTCATGACTCACCTAGAGTGTGCATATACAAAGAAAGAGAAGCCGAGCTCGATCGGCAGGACAACTTGGATGCCCTGGAGGAGGAGCGTGACGTGGCAAAAGCCTGTTCTGCATATAATCAATAGCAGGCCCGAAGATATCAAAGCAGAGAAGTACGGGCCAAAAATTACAATGTTGGCGAACTAGTTCTACGCCTGCCAGATAAGAAAAAGGACAAACTCAAGCCCAAGTGGGAAGGTCCATTCATAATCGACCAAGTCCTGACTGGCGGGGCGTACCGCCTGCGAGATGCGTCGGATAACCGACTCGAGCCGAACCCGTGGAACGCCACCCGTCTCCGAAGATTCTATGCCTAGCGCCGGACTCTGTGTTCGTCTCCTTCCTCTGTCCATTTTTTGCATTTTTCTGTCTTACATTTCTCTCCTTCCCCTCTTTTCTTTTATAGCCCTTAAAGGCTCATCTAGTGACGCGCCACTCGCGCTCATTAAACCTAGGGGCTTCTTTAACAGAAGCTTATTTATACGGGCTTCACGCCCAACACATGCGTCAAACTTCCGCATGTAACTTTTTCTTCACCATTATATGCATCGATATGACTTAAGTTTTGGACAAGCTGGGTTGCCTGGCTCCTGTGCTTACCCCTACATTCCCGATTGTTCGGCTAGGCGGTAAAGGGAGCACCTCTGCGATTGTTACTGCCGGGTCAGCCGAATGTGTACCTCAGACTGGGTGAAGCCGAAAGCTAGCGTTCTTAAGGGAATATTCGGTCGGTGAGATAAAAGATGATCTTTTTACTCATTTTATGCGCCCCCAGATGCTTTTTTCTGCGTCTTTTTACGCAGTCCGGACATGCACTTTAGGGCATGCCTCCCAGCGAAAGGAACCCCTAACGGAACTATTCTCTCTGGAAGATGTTTCTTACTAACCATGTAATATAACATAACTAGTTGGGCACTTGTCTGATAAAGCACTAATGACCCCTACGCCTGGTCTCCACGCATACCACGGTTCTTATATAACTGCTATGGTATTCGGACACACTCCGGACCGTCAGGTCCCGAGGTTGAAGCGAAAAGGTCGGCAACGACAAACGATCTACAATCCGGCTAGAAGGCATTACACATGTCAATTCAAAATTACATAGTCATTCTGACTGATTGTATTCCTCTTCTATACCATCTAACAGGCTGTCTAATTTACAGTCCTGCTGGGAATACTTCGCGGCCAACTCTACTTGGCCGTATAC
>NC_053026.1:513278539-513309545 GCF_003073215.2 Triticum urartu
AAGTAAGAACCAATCTCACCTACGCATCAAAACCACAACGATAGTTTGTCAAATAGACTCCGTTTTAACCTTCGCAAGGACCGGGCGTAGCCATACTTGGTTCAACTAAAGTTGGAGAGACAGTCGCCCGCAAGCCATCTATGTGCAAAGCACGTCGAGGGGAACCGGTCTCGCGTAAGCGTACGCGTAAGGTTGGTCTGGGTCGTCTCGTCCAACAATGCCGCCGAACCAAAGTATGACATGCTGGTAGGCAGTATGACTTATATCGCCCACAACTCACTTGTGTTCTACTCGTGCATATAACATCAACATAAATAACCTAGGCTCGGATGCCACTGTTGGGTTTCGTAGTAATTTCAAAAAATTTCCTACGCACACGCAAGATCATGTGATGCATAGCAACGAGAGGGGAGAGTGTTGTCTACGTACCCACGCAGACCGACTGCGGAAGCGTGACACGACGTAGAGGAAGTAGTCGTACGTCTTCACGATCCAACCGATCAAGCACCGAAACTACGGCACCTCCGAGTTCGAGCACACGTTCAGCTCGATGACGATCCCCGGACTCCGATCCAGCAAAGTGTCGGGGAAGAGTTCCGTCAGCACGACGGCGTGGTGACGATCTTGATGACACTAGCAGCAGGGCTTCGCCTAAAACACCGCTACAGTATTATCGAGGATATGGTGGACAGGGGCACCGCACACGGCTAAGGAATGATCACGTGGATCAACTTGTGTGTTCTAGGGTGCCTACCAGCTATATAAAGAGCAAGGGGGAGAGGGCGGCCGGCGGCGACGGGGCCCGCCAGGTCCCTAACCCTCTCCGCGCGCGCTAGCGCCTCCCCATCCTAGTTCCGAATAGGACTCCCAAGGGGGGAAAGGAAGAGAGAGGGGGGCCGGCCACCTCTCCTAGTCCTAATAGGACTAGGGGAGGGGGGCGCACTCACCTTGGGCTGCCCCTTTCTCCTTTCCACTAAGGCCCATAAGGCCCATATGGTCCCGGGGGGTTCCGGTAACCTCCCGGTACTCCGGTAAAATCCCGATTTCACCCGGAACACTTCGATATCCAAACATAGGCTTCCAATATATCAATCTTTATGTCTCGACCATTTCGAGACTCCTCGTCATGTCCGTGATCACATCCGGGACTCCGAACAACTTCGGTACATCAAAATGCATAAACTCATAATATAACTGTCATCGTAACCTTAAGCGTGCGGACCCTACGGGTTCGAGAACAATGTAGACATGACCGAGACACGTCTCCGGTCAATAACCAATAGCGGGACCTGGATGCCCATATTGGCTCCTACATATTCTACGAAGATCTTTATCGGTCAGACCGCATAACAACATACGTTGTTCCCTTTGTCATCGGTATGTTACTTGCCCGAGATTCGATCGTCGGTATCCAATACCTAGTTCAATCTCGTTACCGGCAAGTCTCTTTACTCGTTCCGTAATACATCATCTCACAACTAACATATTAGTTGTAATGCTTGCAAGGCTTATGTGATGTGCATTACCGAGAGGGCCCAGAGATACCTCTCCGACAATCGGAGTGACAAATCCTAATCTCGAAATACGCCAACCCAACATGTACCTTTGGAGACACCTGTAGAGCTCCTTTATAATCACCCAGTTACTTGTGACGTTTGGTAGCACACAAAGTGTTCCTCCGGCAAACGGGAGTTGCATAATCTCATAGTCATAGGAACATGTATAAGTCATGAAGAAAGCAATAGCAACATACTAAACGATCGGGTGCTAAGCTAATGGAATGGGTCATGTCAATCACATCATTCTCCTAATGATGTGATCCCGTTAATCAAATGAACACAACTATGGTTAGGAAACATAACCATCTTTGATTAAAGAGACTAGTCAAGTAGAGGCATACTATCCCCCACATACAGCTTGCTCCTAATTAGTAATTGTCCTCATGAAAATATAATTTTGGTAAGATAATGATACTTATACGGGTGTCTAGCTAATGGAATGTTGATATTGGTGTACATGATTCTCTACGATCTTTTCTATACTAGATGATGGTGAACATACTGTTTGACCATAATAAGTATGTCTTCAAGAATTTATGGTCATCAGGGATTTGACATAATCATTTACTTGTATTTACGTGAGGCTGAGCTCTTAAGTCGAATGCTATAATACGTTGACGCACTTTTGTTTGAATGGATAGGAAATGAACGCTTCTATGGTATATTCTTTTGCAATATGTGCAATTAATATGTTTAGGGGCTCATCTATCTAGCACTGGTGACGGGTTTATCTGCTTTGATTTGTGAAGGTGAGATATTAGAATAACGTTGGTTTATTGCTCTACGGGACTAGGTGTTATTTCCTTTCCTTATCACTATATAGGTTAAAAGGATTTTGCTAAATAGCTTCATGGTGTGTTCGTAAAGCTGCAAATATTAAAATACATATTACACCTCCATGTGTGCTTAGTTAAGTTGAAGCTATATATGTCTATTGTGTTAAGTCTCTCTTGTATGTAGTAATTATAGGCCCAAGCATGTGCTATGTGGTTATTTATTTTCGGCTGTAGTTAGAAGACCTGTCTAGAATTAGCCTATAAAACCTGGGAATAGATTAGTAAAACCTATGACCCTGTGAGGGTAGGCAGCCTGTCTCCCATAGTATTTATGTCCTAAAATAGGAGATCGTATTTTTGTGTATATCAATGTCTTAATATTTGTTGTTTGCGGGTAGCATACAGTTGGCGCTCACGATGCAATACCTTATTCACTCTTACTTTATAAAAGCGAGATATAACTATTCGATATACTGCACCTGCTGGATGGAACGATATGATGTCACAAGTTAAATTGTCAATAGAGTTGTGTTATTTCACCTCAATGGGATTTGTTATAGAAGATGCTGAGTGTCTTCGTTGGGTGATGACATTAACTTTAAAAATATCGCTTATGACTGTATTTTGTTGTTTTGTTCCCCACAAGTAGATTTTGTCCATTATATTTGTCGTCCTTTTAAATTGCCTGTTAATGTCTGCCATAAATGGCAATACTGACGGATTATAGTTGTTTAATATCAGTATTTACATGATTACTTACCTCATTGATTGTTTATTTTCTAATATGATTGTAGACCATGCTTGTGAATGAAGGAACATTATTAGTACGTGATGCTTTCATTTTTTAGCGTCTTGCTTCTATTGCCTCGTGCCTGGTATGCCTAAGAACTAACTAGCTGACCATGACAATGACATGTTTATGACTTGAAGAGATTTTCGCGAGATTCTCTTGATGAAAGTTTTGTATATAACTTATCGGAACCTCTTCTGAATTCTACTCCGTTACATGTTGAATCCTTAGGGGATAGTGTCCATAGACCCAAGGGCTACATCGCCGTAGTATTTGAGCTTAAACTTTGTTACGTATTCCTTTATATATGCTTATATCTTGATGTAGAAAAGCTATTCCTAGTTTTATTAGTGTAACTTTCGAAACATGAAGACGTAGACGATTATTGGAAAAGACTCTGGAAGAGCTTCGTGCTGTAATGGGTGATCTTAAGATTAGATTACTTTCAGGGCTTTAGTCCAACTCAATATCGTTAACATAGAATCTATTGTGGAGCGATCCTTTACTAGATTACTCGTTCCTTTGGAAAATTACGGTCGTCATTCACTCTCATGCGCCGGGGCTTGATCCCTATATATGAAAGATTATTCGAGTGTGTAAGAAGGGTTTGGTTACATTCTATAGGGATTCTTGGGGTAGGAATTTGATAATTGCTTCCGTTACTGCTTCGGATCTCATAAGTGGGTGTGTTCAATTGTTATGGGTTGCCTTAGTTGTTTCCTACAGAAGGTAGGTAGTCTACTGTTCTGTTCTAATTGATAGAAGTATGCATTGATTCGGTGCAAGACTCTTTATTTACAGGTTATGCATTAGGATGGTATTGTGTATTTGCGCAAATCTTATAGACTCCAGGCATACCTAAGAAGGATGCATTCCCTAATTAGATCCTTAACTTTATCTCGATACAAGTGCTATAGCTGCATCATAGTGCCAAACTAAGCGACCATTTTTCTTGCTTTCTAGTGGTTTATTCTGGGTTTCTCTCAAATACCTTGTGTAGCCACCAAGATCAATCTGATAGACTTACTTTTACATGGCCTTTGGTACTTTTGTTCTAGCGTCTGCTTTTGGTTCTATGTATGCCCTATACCTTTCTTAAGAGTGGCCTTCAAGAGAGGCTTATTATATTTGACATGGATACTTATTTGTGTCGAAAAGATTTTTGTTTGAGGTTTTCTGGAAGATCTGTTCCTTTTCATACTCGGCATTTTCTCTTTTATATGTGCTCGCCAGTGATTTCTTTTTGACTCGCACACCCAAGCGCTTCTGTCCGACTAGAGTTTTGCAAGAGTGTCGCAGTACATAGAGACAACGTTACGTGTCCTTGGTTATTGTGGAATAGAAGTGCTCCTTATTATGTGTGTTACAGATCAGGTATTTATTCTTTATGAAGTCCTTCCCTTATCTTGTTCATATCGATTGGTGTGCTATTAGTATTCTGGCTACTCAATCAGTGTATTGTTGAACGATTCTGATGTATAGCCTCGCAACAAGGATTGCTGTCTGATCTCTAAAGAATGGCCAGGCTGTCCCAAAACATCAGGTGTGGTATAAGTAAGTTTCCTCTAGTCATGCAGATTTATGCTTCATGACGGATGGTTTAGTTAAGGACTTCCTAAAAGTATTTATCCTCTTTATCCTGCGGTCTTCTTATGTGACTTTCTCCGATATAGGTAAAAAATACTCTAGTCACTTTGTGTTTTTGTGTAATGGTTGATTGGTGATATGTTAGTCATTGAGAGTATGCTTTTATGTGAGGCGCAAATTGATGTCGGTTACACACCTATTGGTGGAACCTGTGAATCTGGAATGTGTAGGCCCTTATGTCTTAGATTGATTCGTCGACTCCTAGTAGATGCTAATATAGACTGTAGGTGACATGATCTAGTCAGGGACTCAGAGTTCATAAGAAACTAAATGCGTTATGTGTCCTCATTATGCTAGCTCAATTTTTCTTGGTGTGCATACGTAAAGAAAGTATTAAGTGACTTCACTGTGAATTGAGAAATTCTTAGCCTGTATAAGTGTTATATGCTGTGTGATAAAGTTTAATTCGACTTCATGGCTCTACTCTGTGTCGCCTATCTACGCGTAACTTATTCACAAATTATGTGTGGCTCTATATGATTTCCAATCATTATGTGGTTAAAGACAAAATAAGTGTATTAACCGCTCTTCCGAATGTCTTATTGCAACAGGGTCTGTTCTTCTTGAGAACAGAGAGTACTGTGTCTTTGTATCTTGATTGAGTTAGAGAGGTGAGTTGATGACGTTGCCGACAATTGTCTAAGTGTAGAATGTACTCATTGATTGATCTGCAATTGAGCATATTGATGATTAGCTTTCAGTTGATAGGTATCGAGGATAATGTAGCCTTACATTAATGGTCGTTAAAGTCGGCTTTTTACTCGATTAGAATTAGCTTACAATCGCAATATGATGATTTGATTCCAGTTGTGTAATGTTATAGTCTTATTGCACTAAGTTTCCATTCATAATCCGAATGGCTCAATAGTGCTAATATTCGTTTCTTTTATGATTTGAGGGAATTACTTTTGGGATACCAATTCTTATAACTAAGAGTTATATTAAGACGTAACCACGGTATGTATGTCACGGAGGATTCGCAGTATCTATCTTTCTGAACTTGGGTGTGTGAAGTCAATAGGTTCTCGAGTATTGATACCAAATGTATTAAGAAATTCGACTAGGGCGATTTCCAATGGAAGTATTCCTCATGGTAATAAGAGTGTGGATGAGTTGTCCCCCAATGCACTACGCTAGGAAGTCTCCTAAGAGTTTGCGGATCCAAAATGCTTTACAAGTCGCCAATAGATTATATATGAATGTTACGTAGCGAGACCACCAAGAGAGCCCAGCTTAGGGGTATGCCCCGGGGATTAGGCATCCCCTTCTTTTCATCTTCGACTTCATCTCCTATACCACTTCTATCCTTTCGCAGCGGCCAATATATATATCTAATATCATTAAAGCAACATAGATAAAGTTATCTTTGTTTTGGGTATTTTTTGTTTGCCTATAATAAAATACGCTCTGAACCCTTGTGTCTGTGGACAACGTCTAGATGTATAGTTTGGCGATGCTGAGTATAGAGTTATAAATACTGGAAAAAATTGCGTCATTGGTGCCCGGAATTCTTTAGTCATGATACTGATGGCTTATATTTTATGCCAGTGGATATATGCTCTATTTATCTGTCAGGTCTATTTGAGCTCTTATTAGTAGAACTCAAACAGGTACAATTACTATGCACGGGTGTCACGATGATAACTATATCCAATTCCTAGTAAAATTAAGACATGTGATAAATTACTGGTTTCTAATTAATAGAACTCGGGTTATTCTATGTATATGTATACGATTATCCTGTACTCTGAATAAATTTTACTACAGTTTCGGATGTCTTTTATGTGAAAATACGACTTAGCATTGATTTTTTTTGAGCCTGCTTACGCGCGTCCGTGACCCAGGCAGTGCATAGGGGGTCCTATTGGAACTAAGGATATTGAAGTGCTCCTCTGCTTTTAGACTAGAGTGAACCAGAACACAGTACTCTTGCGTTAGGCAGGATGGTACATAGTTGGCTATACTCAGTGAAACTTTTCGTGCTCCAAAACTATTGTTTGCAATTATGTGCTTGTGCACCACCCTGTGTGTGTGTGTGTGTGTGTGTGTGAGGGTGGTCGTAGGACTATAAATATCTCCGAGACATTGTTAATTGTGCACTCTCAATGGTTGTGCATGGATCATCATAGTAATAAGAGTATGATTTAGGTCTGTCATGTGGACTTAGGACTCCGAAGAATCTAAGTTAAGTATATGGAATAACAGCTAATAGGTTCGGTCTATTATATCACTCAGCAATATCGATTTCCTGTGGCAGCATAGCATAGCAAGTCATATAGTAAACCTCCAATTCAGATATATTAGCTGAATACTCTTAATGCACAATACCCGTAAACTCTAAGTCTCAAACTTTTTGTGTGAGATTTTTACTTGCAAGTTCAGGATCTCATCTTGAAGCTTTTTCACCGTCCCATGCCTACGCCAGGTCCGGATGGGATCTCACGGAGCGCCCGAACACGGTTTTCAGAGGAGGCGAATTTCCTAGAACCTACTGTGGCTGAATGCAGAGGAATGAAGGTTCTGCTATGATGCCGGGCTTGCTCCTGACTACGGCCACGCCCAATTCGATAATATTCATCTAAAGCTCTCAAGGCATCAGGCTTTTTAGGTGGCAGGCTGCCACGAACCACTCCGCTTCGTCCTTGCAGCCACCTCGTATACGGCTTCAGTTCGAACCACCTCTCTTATCTGGGGTTGGGTGGTTTGTAGGGTTATCTTCCGTGACGTGGTTTGTATGCTCTCTCGTATCGTACTAATTCAAGGATGCTATTTTTGTATGGGTTTGACCTTATTTATCCGTTCTTCGAATAGAGAATGTTCATTCTTGGTAATTAGTTTTGCGCTGCTGGAGCTTGTTGGCATAAGGGGCCCCAGTGACCAAATCGCTTGAAATTATTAAATTGTTTGGTAGGAGAGTGGCCGGGCTTCCATTCCCACCGTCTTTCAGAGAAGAGGATTATTTCGGAGCTTACTCATGTGGGCCCTGTTGTCTTTCTTTATTCGCTTGCAGAGATTTTTTTATTATATTTCTCCTATGATTCCTGTGTGCATGGAGTTTCAGGTCCTTCCCGGCTATACTTTCGTCTTCTGACATGAAAACAACTACCATGGCTATTGGTTTGTCATCTGCATTAAGTTGTGTGTGTGGCCTGACTACTAATAGAGTCTCTTAGGTTCGGTGTTGGTTCCGTTCAAATCTCCGTACTTTATTCCAAAACAAGGGCACAGTTGTTTGGAAGTGAATACGACAGAGACGTTACACTCCCCAAGCTTAAACCCATTGCTCTGTCCTCAAGCAATTGAGGTTTGAGCAAATGAAGAAAGAGTAAGAAAACTTTTAAACCTCTGTTCTTGCTCTTGTTGTTGTAATCTCTGTGGCATCGTTCCGGATTTTGTATTTTATTATATCGACAATTAGTTCATATGCCTACTATTCATCCTATACCTATACATCCATTTTGATCTGATTTTATTCTCGAGTGTGTTCTATAATATGTCACTAAATTTAATCGGCTTAGAGCTTCGGTACTCTAGACGTGTGATTAAAATACTTCTAATCTACTGTGTCTGAATGGACACTTTCAATTATTCAATCGGTATTAATGAGGTATATAACCAAATACGATTGTGATACCTCGGGTAGCCGCTTGTTGAGCTGCTGCACAACTACTCCTGTCAGGCAGCTTATAAAGTCTCTTAGAACTGTTCTGACACTTGTAGGTTCATAGGTTAGAGTGATTTACAGTATATGTTTGGAAATACCCAATCTAAGATTAACGTGAGACTGCAAATGTCTGGCCTGTGCTCTCAGCACTTAGTGATTATCATTTATAAAGTCGTTGCTACGGATTGTGGTGATGAAGAATACTTTGTTGAGTTTCATGAGGATCAATTTATGGCACAGTTTGCAGAGGGAAATCAGTCTACTGTGGATGGTGTAGATCGAGGTGCAGTCGCCTCAGTTCTTGCCCTAGATAGCGATAACTTCGTATTTTGATAAGGTATAACTTTCATTTTCAACACAACATGCGTCAAATATGTGCGATATCTTCCTTGCAAGTCACCATTAGTAGGCGCTTTCCCAAAGAATGGTAAAGTTTATTACTCCCTACCACCGCACAGCATCATCTCCAGTGGTGTTAACCTTTCTCGATCAACAATAGGCGCGTAATGATGCACAACTTTCATGAAATACAATGTTAGACTAGGCTCCCGCTGGTGTGTGGTGTTTGTCAATTATTATTTTTGATTTGGAGATTGTGAGTATAATAGCCTGGTTCCGTCTGTGGCCAAGTCCGCGGTTACAGGGGTACTGTGTACCCAAGCCAATTTTCGATCGTGAGTGGGGAGCGGGTCCCGACCTCTACTTCTGAGATAAATCCGGGGCTAACCATGGAGTTAAGACCAAATTGTGTTGCTGACAATTCGGACCTATTCGAGATCAGGATAGAATGTTTTTCTGTTGTACGCGTGTTTTAGAGTTTGGGCCGATACAAATTCAGCTTTGCTGACTCAAATAGTGCATGTAATCTACCCTACCTCTACATTGAAGGTGTGATGGACTCTCCGTGATAAACACTTGTGCGGCGGTATATGGGATTGGAGTGGTCCGAGGGGGGTCGCTTATTAGAGTCGTATTCATTGACTTTGTACTCGGACTTTTTGTGCCAAAGGTGTCGACGAGTTCTGGTAATAGTGGGGTGAGAGATTACTTGCGACCCAACATAAGAGTAATGAACTCCTGGAGCACAATATCTGTTGGAGAATTGCCCTTGAAGGCCAGTATAACTAAATCTCCTTATTATGTTATATTATTATCGCCTTTCATTCTCTCTCACCTCGTTTCATTAACCGATGCCTAATTCCTGTCTTTGTAGTGAAGAACTACGTCAGACATTTATTGTCGTTTGTCTACCGATTAGCACATACGCATAGTTGGACTCGCCTAGTTGCCCCATGAGTAGATCGGTGGTCCGGCAACATCAATCAGTTCGCATGGGTTTATGGTTTCTCTGGCCATGGGAAACATATTGGATGTATCGCAACCCCGTTGTAAAACGGAAACCGTGATCCTCTATTGGGTAGACCAGTGACTGTTGGACACAAAAATGTCAACTCCGATATCATTTACTTGTGTCTTCCAAACCAAAACCAGAGCATCCTGTCACGTTCGATATTGGATAAGTCTTCTAATGTCAAGTATCTTCATTACATCGAAGGCTCTGTGAAATCGGATAACGTCAAGGATAATTTCGGGTATAGTGCCCAGTCTGATTGAAACCCGACTGGTACCGGTATCGATCTGAATAGACAAATAATTGCGTCATGACTGCTCGCTTTGTAAACTCTCTCCGTAAACCTTCCAGGTTGTTGGTTTACGATACTCATACCATGTTCGACGTAACGGCGATGTTTGTTGGGCGTGGTGATGGATGGATTTGTCCATGAGAGTAGACTGTGGAGAGTCAGATGCGCCTTTATTCATTATGGTGTCAAGGTATATTGCTGGCTGTTCTTGATGCGCAGATAACTCAAGTGAGGTTCTTGTATGTCATGCTTGAAATGTGCTATACGGAGCATTAGGTCCAGAGTATCGATTTAGATAATGCAGCGGGATGGTGATTTGAATGCACCGGCGAAGTTTGCGGACTCTCAATCGTCAATGTGAGAAAGGGCAACATGCATGCGTACGAAGAGGCTAGCAATGATGGAAGGTGAGAGTCGCGTATAATCCATGGACTCAACATTTAGTCACTTGAAAGAACTCACATGAATTATCGAAATAATACATGCAAAACAATGGGACAATACATACTGGCATCAAAACATTCTCGGATCCACTATGCGCATTGCTCCTAGGGGGATAGATGCATGTTACCCGGTAGGAACAATAAGCCAACCGTAACGCTCGTCCCCCAACCGCTCACTCAGTAATGGAATACAGTCCCGATGCCCAAAACACCCTCATATCGTTCCAACGAGATGTGTTAATAAAGGTGAACTCTGTGTTTCGCGATTAAATCTCGTAGTGCATGTGCTACTGAGATCCTTGTGAGCAACGTCTCTCAATAGCTAGCAACGATGATGTGAGCCATTGGCGTCTCAATAGTTTCACCCAATACTTGACTCCATTAGTCTGAGTCATACTGACGTGGTTAGATATGTCATACCTCTCATAGGTTTCTGCTCTGCAAATGAGACATTTCCCATCAATACGGTGCAGTCTACATACTATCTTAAGTGTATGTTCCCATTGTCAGATAACATCCTCACTACGAAATTTTTACTAATCTTTAGGTGTTATATAGAGGAATTTACGCTCCTGTGAGTGTGCATAGTTATACGATTGTTATAAGTCAGGAGAGATTCTCCAGCCAATGAGATCCCTACTTAACGGACGCTCTCTCAACTAGAGGAGATTTAATACCGGAATTGATACCGCTCGAGAAACCGGGCGAGTTGAGAAGAGTTAGCTTATCTATATTTATGTGACTGTCAATACATAACACTTATCACAACGGTGACACAGCGAAGTGCTGCGTGAGAGATTACCGGGCTTATAACGTGAATGTATCCTCAGTGGGACACAGAATAGAGGGTTACGAGGAGTATTCCGACACAATGGCACCACTCAGGTAGAGGCAACTCTCAGGATCGTTGAGCTTATAGGTAGCGGAGGAACATGAGACTTATACCTCATTTGTGTGTGGCTTAGAGGACTGCTCTCCCATAGTTGCCAAATTGCGTACTTTCCATAAGTGCGGTTTTGGGTGTTGCATCCTAATGTGCGAACGACCACACGCCACTTAGACTATAATGAGGTGGCAAAGGCATAGACCCTCCTTCTAAGAAGGCCTCGTGCACTCGCCGTCGCACGAACGTGCACCTCAGATAAGGTTTGAGTGTGAGCGGCCCCGATCAACTCATCCTTGCACCCCCTAAATAGTTGTGATTGTGAGGGTAAGGGTGGAAAGTGGGGAGGGCGATTGGACGCACACCCGGCAGCCTCCACGATAGTCTTGGCCTAGCTTGACGATCTCTCTCTCCTCTCCCTTCTCCTTGGAGACTCCTCTGCTGGTGCGTTCCACGGTCTGATCCTAAGCTTTCAGGCTCTCTTGTGTCTTCTTAATTCCTCTCATGCAGGTATCATTGCCCGCTCTCCCTCCCTAAATCCTCACACACGCGCTTCATCGCACATGTCGTTGATGCATAGGAACTGAGAATACGTACCTCGTTGGCATACAAGATTCCTAGTCCATAACTCCGTGCCTCTCCTAGAAGCTCAATGTAATTGGCACTCTCTCATCCAGCGTCGTGTAGACATAGAAGCACTAAATTATTATGTTAACATTAGCATATCTAAATGCTCCATTATATCTGTAGTTATCTTGTCTCACTAGCGAGACCGGCTGTTACCAGATGCGTGAATCCTCTATTGCAAACATGGCGCATACCAGGCACTCGCATAACTGGGCTCGTATTTGGACGGGTCCTGGACTGCTGTCTAAATGAATGCGCCCGAACCATCTCATCTCCCCTACGCCCAGTATCTTTATGAAGTGAACTCTCTTCCCACTTCTCGGTAAGTCTGTTATTCAGCAGACTCAATATGGAATATATGTTGAATACATTGCTATTATCCACTTCTTATACTCTCTCGGTGCGGTTTCATAGAATAGATCTTGGTGAACCGTTAGGGAATTATTTTTAAGCTATATCTGCTTGAGTTTAAACTCTAATTATGACATGGATGAGCATCAGGTGTCGGAAGTCTATATAAGATTAGTCGTATGGTTTAGTGAAAAATGGGATCAAGAACGTGATGATTACATAATCATAAGACAACTTAGTTCAGTGAGTGTGCACGAAATCCTAACAAAACTAACTTCCGCTCGATATAAGTTGCCAATCTCTAATATGTTATCTGTGGTGTATAACTAGTAACTTATAGTCTCTGCAGTATATACGTTTTTAGCGTGATCGAACGAGCATCTGTAGAGGATGGATGTGGACGGCGGCGGGACCCTTACATCTCCTGGGCACGTACTTGTAAGTGAGATCTGGATTTCCCCACATAGGTTTGACTCGAGGTCTGCTTGCGTTGTTGCCATGGTGCGTTGAAAGACATTTGACGCGTTGGCTTGGTTCTCTCCTGCCGACTTTCATTCGGCCATCGGAGCTTCTGAGGCATGATATACGCCACTTCTGTCTCTGAATGAGTTCACTATAGTCCCATCTAGCAAATCTTGTGTCACCCATATCAACCGTTGATGTCGGTTATATGCTCTACAACGGCTAAGAAAACTCTCGATCATGTGATGCATAGAGCTAAACGCCTCCTGTAGCTACCGCTCTAGTGTGATAGAAAACATGCTCACACAATCATATACCGAGACGTCTAACTGTTTGCGGATGACATGATCGCTATAGTAAAACTCTGCAATGTATGACTTAGTAGTATAGTGTAAATTATCTACTTGCGTATTTACAAATCGCTCTTTAATGTTGCAATAGTGTGTCGATAGACGAACTCTGTATCGATGCATTGATTCTTCGTACATAGAGCTCGGAACTTAGACATGTCTCTCTCAAATAGCGGATACGTCGTATTGGGACATACTCGAACAAAGAGGGACGTCACCAGAGTGAGTTGATCGTTATTCTCTTTATATATGACCTGTTGGACACTCGTCGAGATTATAGATTGCTCTATGGTTGTTATGCATACTCTCAAAAGAATTAACTTTATCATTCTCTGCGATCCCGTTACAAATGCGGAATTCCTGTGTGGCTGTATTGAAGTATTAGTGGTGTGAGCAAGCTCTCTGAGATTCCCGGATGATCATGGAAGATTGATTGATCGGTTGCGATCCTCTCAAATCACGTTATGGCAGGTTGTCATCGCAGCTACTAAGCCAGAAACCGACACACACCATGGTCCTACAGACGATAGATCAGTGAGACCAGCCCACCGACCATGGGAATAGATACAAAAGAGGCGGCAATGGAGTATTGGAGCCTCATCTGTCGCCATTTTGGAGTTGGGCCAGGCTTTATGACGTTATATACCTTTTCTGATGCTTAATTCTTCTATTGCTATTTGACTACAGCAACGATAAGATGGTAAACATAGTAAAATAAGATAAAGGTCATCCTTTTCATGTAATAATTTTGAAGTCGGAAGCGTGTTCTCTACGCTCAACCTAACTTGTTGCACCGTGTGGTAGCGAATAGTGTGTGCGTTGTTTTGTGCGCAACACTGCACCTGCTGGGGCACTAAGATCCAACTTCGCATGTAAGAGATAAAACATGTGCATAACCTTTCAAACTAGCACAAGAGAGAACTTTGAATTATTGCATTCACAACTATATAAGTTCCTCCCTCATACAGTGTAGATCATCAAGGGAAGCTCAACAAATAGATGTGATAGATACTTACGCTTCACATCCTAACTCAGAGGGTATGTAGACCGACTTACGCCATCGTAAATTACACTAGTAGGATAGTGAGTTTCGGACTCTCGACTAAAGCAATGCTCAGTCCTATCTAACTGAACGTGAATAGTGGCACTCAGTGAACAACAGAACCTGGAAGTCCGAAAATAGATGGCCATCTCGGAAAGGTGGGTTCGTTGATTTCGAGTAGAAAGAAGGGATCAACTTATTTGGACAGTCAATTGGACAGTTACCTTCACCGGTTATATGCCTCCACGTGATGAATTGTCTCAGTTCCTCTGTTCATGCCATAATAGCCGTCGAACACGAGTATCCTGGGTTGACGTCACGTATTGTATACTAGATTCCTGGGGATTGTTATTGTGTGGGATGCTCAATATCTCGACTATATAGCTTCGGTGATAAGTCAAGGGTCTATATGCTTATTAATAGTCGTATTTAAGTTCTTTCGCTTTAGTGGTCCACTTGTTGCATAGATATGCTTCCTCAGAGAAACTGGGTTGAAAACGGTTTAGCAGTTTCAATTGCAGCCTGATAATGCGGTATCCCGTAAGTAGGAGCATCCACTCTCTACTCTCCATTACACTGTATCGTCGGGGTCCTCAGCTTGACTCTTCTCTACATCTCATGTGGACATTATACCTGCCTCTGTTGCTCATTCTCTGGAATGTTTAACGTAAGCGACATAGCATGCCAAATAACGTTGATGCTACATGATAGTTTCTATAGGCAGATTATCAAATTCTTTCCAAGGTAGATGTTAAAGTATGGAATATGTATGTTTGTACCAGTATCGGCACTCGCGAGCATCTTTTGATGAGTGGCGTGGACATTATACATATGAGTTAGATTTTGCCTACCATCTAGGGGTCTAGATAATATAGGTTTTCGTTATGTGCAGGCGCTCACGATCGTCATTAGCCTGTCCACTAATAGAAGCTATCCAGGTTATTCTTTGGGGACCTTCTCGATGGTCGCTATTAGTCTTTTCTCTGTCCTCTGTGTCACTTTTTCTTCTTGGCGATCACATACACTTCGATTTGGGGTGTTCATAATCTTGTCTCGTAGTGTGTGAGCAACTCACTATCATATTAGTGTGACTGAGGATTAGGGTGTGGTGAAGTTAGTAATTGTAGGCCTGCACTTACTCGATAGATCGATGTTTCTCGTCCTATCGATCATTCTGCCATTCCAAGCTGTCGTAAGTAGAGCTACGTAAGTGAAGTATTAATATTGCTCATGTGTCATATTCTCCCGATTGATCTTGGTAATTGTCTTTCAGCTGCATTGCTCGTCCTCGCTGTAAGTGTAGAATTGTAGAGTAAAGGGGATGGACCAATCCACTGTTGAATGGTTAGTTTAAAGATCCGACTAGTTTACTGTCAAGAAGTGAGGCAGGTGCACAGCAGGCCACTCCTTACATGGAACGTCGTTGGAGTTGCTGCTCAGTGCGAATCCAATAAGTTGAACCCAAAGCCTCCAGACAAGATACTTCTTGTAATAGACGGAGGGAGCACTGGATAGTAAGTTCGTAGTACGTTGAGTAGTTTGAGCGCAAGAGCTGGCAATGAGTTCCGATAGAGTATATTGATACATCTGCGGCGATGCTTAGTCCTCTCCTACATAAGTATATAACCCTCGTGCAAAGTCGCACTCAGATGACCGAAACGCACAAGTATTATTACCTCATTCGGTTGCTCAGTAGTACAGTACTCGAAATTAAAGTACTGGAATAAACGGGAAGCCTCAGCTCCAAATGGTACAAGATTCCGGACGGATATAGTTTGATTCAGCTTCGCATGTGAATCAAGACAATGTTTACTGCTCATTCTGACTCAGAGATTAGGTGTTCTCCGCATGACTTAATTAATTGTTATTTTCGCGATGTTGTGCGTTGACATAGCAGTGATTGCGATTCGGTCATGACCCATATAATTGCAATCACCGGTATTCATTTAGGGAAAATACATATGCTACTTCTGTTTCCATATGAACTAATTACCATTCTCACTGCGTCTTGCACCTCATGAAATGAGTATATGTGACTCTCATATCACGTGATCACACTGCTTCATGACGAGATGTTTAAGTTAACAAGTAATGATAGTATCACCTACCTTGTGGCAACTGCCCATGGTAAAGTATAATTGGATATGAACGCTTTCTGAGACGCTCCCCGCCATGTTGACATGGATCCCTTGGACTCACTCATTGTGAAAGATTTGAAGCAAATTGCGACCACAGCGACCTGATAGGTTTATTTCTGGACCATATTATGAAGAAAGACTCCATGCAGATGCGAACGTTTGGGACTACTTGATTTTGATCGCTTGGACATGCATTCCCACCACATTGGCAAGATACTGAAACGCCTTCTTGGTGTCTGCAAAATAAAATGCGCACAACGCGAACTCTCGCTCTGGCGGAAAACATTCTTCGATGTGTGCTGGCTCCATGAGTGTTGCGGGCCGCGTGCGATATGTTATGCTTCTTTTTTCTTCAGCCTGACTATTGAGTCAGATCTAAAGTATCTTATTATGACAAAACAGTGCTAGAAATTATTGAATGGTTCACAAGTAATTTCAGAATGACGTTTGAAAGATCGTCTTGACACGCGCGATAGAATACTCTATCGATATTGATCATAGAGGAAAACTGACTATGCGTCGCAGGCTCCTCCAGGTACCTTAAACAATTGAAGATCGATAAGTGGACATTGATTTTCCCCGAAGATCTACCGACCATGAGAACACGATAGAAAGAAAGGTGTAATCGAAATTGTATGTAGCTAAGTACTGCTAGATAGCCGGACTATCATGCCACTACTATGGATATGAATGAGTGACATGATGTCTGGCTGTATCCGGAGTTACACTCGTTTGGTTTCTAATGTTGTTCAGTTTACATGTGTAAGAAACCACCAGCTATATCACTTAATAGTCTACTGGGTACGCCCTAAGTACTATTCTGATTTGGTGACGTTCTGAACTATCAGAGTGTATATAAGTGACCTTATTTGGGTTTTTCTCTATCTTAACAAGGCTCTCTGCGCGTTCTCTCTGACGGTCTCATGTGACAAAGGTTCCGGAGTCTCAGACTAGTTCCACACCAGAGGAGGAGATGAGGATGTGACGATACACTGTCATTCAAGTCCTGCTTCTATATCAGATTTTGGGGTATTCTCTGTCGCTGAGATCGACGTAGAGTATCACGAAGATTGTTTTGCTCCATAATAGAGTGCTCTCCTTCGGTGCGACCATATGTATCCATCCGAAAGAATTCTTAGACGCTGCGACACTGCGGAATATGGTGTGGCACGGTACTTGTCTATGCGTATAGATATTGACCTCGTATATTTCCAGTGGGAGTATAGCTTGGACCACTTAATCGACTCCTGAGCTATATCCACAGATTCATCTATCCGCGCACTCATCTTAAACTTCGTGATAGAGATGGGCGCCCGCTATTGATCGATAACTGGGGATCTGCATAGGAACTGTGCGGACTCAACGCTCCCGTCTCTACGTCAAGAGCGTAGACCTCATTAGTGAGTCTGAACAAGTGACATTGTCCGTACACATATACTTGACAGTGTTGTTGACCGTAATTACGTTCGTTCGGACGTCTGCTGGCCTCGCAAAATTGGCGGCAGAGACTACAAGTTTAATTTCGGAGATTGCACAGATCTGAGTTGGAGCCTCCAGTATTCAGAATGACTCGAGACTCCAAGACAGACGTGCCATAATCGAAGGCATGTTCATCGCTCTTGACGAAATCCGTTTACAAGAGAGTGTAGAGCATTGGAGATGGGGAAGAATCGTCATAGTCGTAGATGAGGTTGCTTGAGTACCTGAATTGGATTTATGCTAAGGAGAGAGCATCGGCGACAATATCGGTAATTGTCCACATTACGATGAACACGACTCTCCAAAGCTTGATACCGCTCTTAGATAGATTTAGACGCGAGGATTCAGGCAGTTGTGACTGCGTCGTTGAGTTTGTGAAACGTTTCGCTCCCCAGGTGCTCAAACGTCGGTACTTGGAATTATGAGACTACTGTTCCGCAGTTACTGCTGTTCATGATTGTAGGGCACCGGTGCTAGGTAGAATAGTATTAGGACCACGGAGTTGTAAGGATTCGCTCCCGCCAGTGATTTGTGTGTGAAGTGGTCGCGTAGGATGGATAGCGACCAGTTATGGTTTAGTCGAAGCTCCTGTTAAATTTAGGTGGGTTATGCAAAGCGTCCTTAGCTCATCCGCTTCTAAGAGCACTGTCGATGGTAAATTTATCATTGCGTTCTGGGATTTCTAGATAAGCTTTTTCTGAAGTGTTGCAGATTGATTTGGGATTTGTATGACCAATTAGATTTATTAGTGGAGAGATTGCTTATTTGACCCGAAGAAAGTGTTAGTGGCGGGTGAGCGCTCATCGGTAGTAGAATTTCCCATCGTGGACGCGGGGTCGGCCGCCGACCTTGAGTGGGGATTGTTCTCTCGACACTTCGGTTTGGAATGACAGCAACTAATCCGCTATGGTGCTGCTGAGATAATTCTCGTGTGGGGGGATCCACGGATCCATCCAGTTTAGGCTTTCATCTGTTCTACATTGAAATAGTCGTGTTCTCACACTGGTGAATATACTTTGGTACTCAAGCATTTTGGATCCTATTCCGGATCTTGACAATTTTCGATTTCTTTATTGCGTTATGATAGTCAAAAAGCACTTGAATGACTACGTTCAGGCAAATGGAGACAATCCTCATGCCCTGATCTCTTGATAGGCTGTCGTGCATATGATACGTAGGTATCCGGCAACCCGAGAGTTCTTGACCTATGAGATATATGTAAGGTGTGATTAGTAAATGATATCGACTCTCAGACTTCCAGATTTGCCCAAAACAGGTTAATAACATAGATGGCAGCGAATTCGCAAGATAAAGGCGTAAGGTCATTCGATGGCAGACTATTGCTTGATTCAATGTTGGTATCACACTCAGTATTGACTTTTGCTGGTATATATCCGTGATGTCCTGGCCTGCCCAGACAAAACATCGCTGCTCTTGCCAATCTGATGCTGAGACATAAGATGCGAGTACTCTTAACTGCGACAAGAACGTGGCCATTCTACTTCATGACTCGAGACGTCAGAGTTTGGTCGCTGTGGAGTAGTTCGCTGAATGAGAGCAACGAATTCTCGAATTTATGGAGCTTTCACCGGTGGGGTAAGGAGTGTTCCGGCAGTAAAGGTGTCATCTGCTGTCCGAGTGCGATGGGCTTTCTATACTTCTCATAATTTTGTGTCGGAAATAGTCCTAGTAGCTTTACACTCGCCAAGATGGCTATGACCGACCGCCAGAACGCGCAATGCTGAGCCGCTGTCGAGGATGAGCGGCTAGCTCGATTAGTATGGCTACAGGTGTCTAGTCCCTTGGGTAGCAGATCTACGATATTTCGCTAGATTTGCGTCTGGCTTATTATTCATTTCTGTGTGATCTGAATGTGACAGACAAGTTGACTAAAACTCTCTCCCCGCATAACATGATCAAACCCAACTTCAATTGAGTACAGTATAATTACAACATACCGTGCCTGTGGTCGAATCTTATTTGTTTATTGACTCTCAGATAGATCTTTGTTGGAATCTTGTGGGTCACCTGGCGGATGTCCCTGCTCGTGACCTTTCAACTATCGAGGTGCTTAATCATGTGGCCTGGTTCGAACTAGCTTATTGATCTCTAGTTGTGCAAAAGTCGCAAGGTAGCACTGTATTGATGAAGTATGCTGGCGATTTGCCATGCTCATATTATTGAAATTTTGTTTTATGTCAGAAGTTGGAATATAATTTCATTGTTGATCCAATAGTTTAATCTCACTGACCAATGGTTTATAATTAACACATCCCGTTGCAATCGCCTGGGTACTTGCTCTAGTTCTATGCTCACGGATCCGTCAATGTGTGGTGATTGAATACCAGTAGCCCAACACGTAGATATGTTCCCTAGCGCTCCAGACTTCAGAAGCACCTGCCTAGCTCCAGTTAGCTATCAATTTATTTCGGTTGGAACTGAAGTCTACTACTCCAATGACCCTGTTGAGTTGCTCGTCTGCTTTATAACTTTCCATGGAGAATAATGATCTTGCTAGGAGAAATGAGTCGCATCGTGGGAGACCACGACCAATCTCTAATGTGTGGATGTACCCATAGGTCGTGTCAGATATATATATATAGTGTGAGGGCTTTTGTAATGTACACGGCTCTCATTTCGCATGGGACCATAGAGTTATGTGCAAACGTCCCCCGTTCCAATGGATACGTCGTAGGGGTGACTGGTGTCGTGTCGTTCCCCAAGTCGTCACGACTACCGGTATAACTGACAACGATTCTGTGTGTGATGACATATGTGCCAACAGCTTATTTCAAGGTGCACTGCCGTCGTGTGGATAGTCTTCTCCGATTAAATGTCTTGTTTGCTGTTTCTTCCTCCAGTGTCGCCCCGAAATCCGACGCACATACGAGATTCTCGTCACTCCCGTGTCGGCTCCGGCCTTGCTCCCTGTGGCCTCTGTGACCCGCGAGAATGGGCTTAGTCTTGGCGGCTCCGCCCCTCCGCCCTCGCGTACAGTCCCTCCACGTGTGGCAGTCCCCTTCCCTGCTTTTCTCCCCCAGCCCACGTTGTAGGACTTCTCATTTCTAACTGCTGCAGTGATAAGGAGCTGATAGCCGCTGCAGAGTGACTGTTCGTTTACCCGGCGCAACCCGCACCGTCGTTCACAAGAGAACCAGTTTGCCCCTCACCTCTCGTACTTCCCTCTGCTCTGTGGAGCTGGACTCCGACGCATCCAATTCAACCGGCCTACCTGTTTCGTTCGGTAACGGATTAAACGTTCCGAGGACCTTTCAAGGCTGTCTTCGTTCCTCGCACTTGTGTTCCTTGGGTTTACGCTTGCGTGCGCGGTTGCGCCGCCCCTGCGCACGGTCATCACCAGAGGCACACGGGATTATGTGTTACGAGTAGATTGCCGGTAACGAGAGAGATTGGGATACTCGACGATCGAATCTCGGGCAAGTAACATACCGATTGACAAAGGGAATTGTATACGGATTGATTAAGTCCTTGACATCGTGGTTCATCCGATGAGATCATCGTGGAACATGTGGGAGCCAACATGGGTATCCAGATCCCGCTGTTAGTTATTGACCGGAGACGTCTCGGTCATGTCTGCATGTCTCCCGAACCCGTAGGGTCTACACACTTAAGGTTCGATGACGCTAGGGTTATAAAGGAAGTTTGTATGTGGTTACCGAATGTTGTTCGGAGTCCCGGATGAGATCCCTGGACGTCACGAGGAGTTCCGGAATGGTCCGGAGGTAAAGATTTATATATGGGAAGTCCTGTTTTGGTCACCGGAAGAGTTTCGGGGTTTATCGGTAACGTACCGGGACCACCGGGAGGGTCCCGGGGGTCCACCAAGTGGGGCTCCACCTGCCCCGGAGGCCTTGGGCTGAATGTGGTGAGGGACCAGCCCCTTAGTGGGCTGGGCCTCCCCCCAGGGCCCATGCGCCTAGGGTTTTGGGGGAACCCTAAAGGGGGGCGCCCCCCTTGCCTTGGGGGGCAAGGCAACCCCCCTGGCCGCCGTCCCCTCCTCAGATGGGATCTGAGGGGGCCGGTGAAAGTGCGTTATATCGACTAGAGGGGGGTGAATAGGCGATTTTTATGAAAGTCTTCAAAACATGGAAGTTTCGAAGACAAACGATAGAAATAAACCTATTACCATGCAGCGGAAGGTAGACTACACTAGGTAAACCATAGTCATGTATTCAATGAAGTGAAAGCACAATGACTAATAGCAGCTAGGTAGTAAGGATCAGGTAGGAAGATATTATGAAGCCATCAGAACAAGCAGTCACTCAGTGAAGACAGAAGATAGTGCAATCATACAATGACTTCACAAGGACCAACAGTAAGTAAAGGGAGGAAGGATGAAACCAGTGACTCGTTGAAGACAATGATTTGTTGGACCAGTTCCAGTTGCTGTGACAACTGTACGTCTGGTTAGGGCGGCTAGGTATTTAAACCTGAGGACACACAGTCCCGGACACCCAGTCCTGAACACGCAGCTCAGGACACCCAGTCCTCACCGTATTCCCCTTGAGCTAAGGTCACACAGACCTCGCCCAATCACTCTGGTAAGTCTTCAAGGTAGACTCCCAAACCTTCACAGTTCGTTCACCGGCGATCCACAATGTCTCTTGGATGCTCAGAACGCGACGCCTAACCGGCTGGAGGATTCACAGTCCTCAAGTGTAATAAGTCTTCAGATCACACAGACAAGAAGACTTAAGTGATGCCTAACACTCTTCTCTGCTCTGGGTGGTTAGGGCTTTATCCTCGCAAGGAATTCTCTCTCAAAGGCTTCGAGGTGGGTTGCTCTCAAACGACAAAAGCCGTACTCTAAATCTGAGCAGCCAACCGTTTATGGTTGTAGGGGGTGGGCTATTTATAGCCACTAGGCAACCCGACCTGATTTGTCCGAAATGACCCTGGGTCACTAAGGAACTGACACGTGTTCCAACGGTCAGATTTCAAACTCACGGCAACTTTACTTGGGCTACAAGCAAAGCTGACTTGTCGACTCTGGACAAGATTCGCTCTCATAGTCTTCACTCGAAGACATAGGTTTTGGTTAAGCATCACTTCAGTCATTCTGACTGGTTCTCTTGGACCCCACTTAACAGTACGGTGGTTCCTATGACTCAACAAGAAAGAAAAAGAACTACGAAAGATCTAAGTCTTCGAGCTCCATAGGCTTCATGCGATGTCTTCTCTTGTCATAGTCTTCAATGTGAATATCTTCATATACCACCTTTGACTCAATGTCTTCATACATTTTTAGGGGTCATCTCTGGTAGGAAAACCGAATCAATGAGGGACTTCTACCTGTGTTTATCCTGCAATTCTCACAAACACATTAGTCCCTCAACTAGGTTTGTCGTCAATACTCCAAAACCAACTAGGGGTGGCACTAGATGCATACACCCTTATATGGCTATTGAGGTACAACTAGGTTGTCAAGTTTTCAACGAGGATAAAATATTGTGAAATTGTAAAGGATAGGATTGTCTTCATATGTTTAATGCAGGGCATGTGTCCAATGCGGATGGTACCAAATTGCTGATATGATCTAAGGAATACTTTGTTTATGGCATGAAACCACAACCTGTGGACGCAGGAGCCGGTTACTGCGGCTTCCTACCGCACCCCGACTGCATCGCATGGTATAGGATACTTGCTACTGTCGTTGCCGCAGATTTTGTACTGAGATAAGATTTATTTACTTATAGATGCACATCGATAGTGTGCATCGTGTGTGAATTCGAAAGCAGTACGTATTCGCGGGTGGATCGTGCCACGTAGCGCGCCTGAGTACTCGCTCCCTGAGGTACTGACTGCCATTAATGTAACATTGGAACTCTTGTACTGGATTTGTACCTGGAACCTCGCACATCAATGTGGGTAATTATCATCGCAACAGGGTATGAGATATAGATAGATATAGACAACTATCACAAGATTAAAGTTATTAAAAGAAAATGTAGAAGAAGGCTGAGATATTAGGGTATGGAAGCTTGAAGGACCTATTTTTGTTTCTTTGTCGTGCAGTAAGGCAAGGTTTTGGATACGAGTTCATCCTTCGAGGTGGTGAGGGTCGTTGGGAGTGTTGGGTCTGCTGGGTATGAGAGAGATGTGAGGTGTGGAGGAAAGGCTTCTCTTCAGCATTTAATGCGGGATAATCTGCTGGATCAAGCTCTTGCCCTAGGGTGGGGCCGTGAATATCGGTTTATCGATGATAAGGCAGATGCGGTACGCAGGTACGAGGGTTGACTGGTTCGGGCGCGGGTGCGTGTTGGGGCTGACGTCGCCGGAGAATAACAGGACGTGTGGGGGAATAGAGGGAGGGACTGGCCAACGTTGGAGGGTACGTACGTACGGTAGGGCGGCGGAGGCGCAGCCAGCCATGGGAGGCGGGAGCAGGCGGAGCCGACGGGGTGGTTTGGTTTGGGCGGCTGGAGGAAGAAGAAGACAAGAGATAGAAGATACACGACAGATGTTGGATGTCAATCCAACGGCTGGTAGGCAGAATCGTTTGTTGACTGGCTAGTAAGTCGACACCACCTTGGATAGGCCTATTTCCTCGCGGGTCCCAAATGTCAGAATCCAAATCTGTCACGGTCATTCAACCTTTTCCTATGAAAATTTACAAGTCCCATTTGATGTGCTAGTTCGAAATAAGTTTGTGGGTGCTTGTGGGGGCTAATCACTTGGCTTCTGTAATGCACAGTGAGCTCAAGCAGCCGGCGAGAGTGATGTTATTTCCCTTGGTTGGGATTTGTTACAATATTTCACTCTAAATTAAATGAATGGCAAGCCATTTGCCTTGTTTCAAAGAAAATATGACAGTCACAGCCGAGTTGAAAAGGGCAGGGACATCTAACTCCAGCTTACAAACTGTACAAAAGCACGGGGGTTAATGTTCAATTCAGGTTTACAAAAAACCAGATTTGAAAAGTGGCAACACATCTAAATCCAGCACTGTTTTTGGCAGTCACTAGTCAAATGGATCGGTCAGGTCCATAGAATGAACATCCTGGGTCGTAAAATTTACTGGATTATGACCACAATATGTTCTAAATAGAAGCCCGACACGTTCAGAAGCTCTTTTGCCCACCTGAAACTCCTTTTTTTGCTCTTCGACATACCCATCCGTCAATTCAGTAAATATATGGGCTTTTGAATTGATTTTACTATTTACTAGTGTGGATGGGCTGTTTTGTCTTGGCCCAGAGAAACAATATACTAAGTACATGGAGGATTGATACGTCTCCAGTATCTATAATTTTTGATTGCTCCATGCTATGTTATCTACTGTTTTGGGCAATATTGGGCTTTATTATCCACTTTTATATTATTTTTGGGACTAACCTATTAACCGGAGGCCCAGCCCAGATTGTTGTTTTTTGCCTATTTCAGTGTTTCGAAGAAAAGGAATATCAAACGGAGTCGAAACGGAACGAAATCAACTGGAGAAGTTATTTTTGGAAGGAAAGCTACCGGATGGACTTGGACCCCACGTCAGGAGCCAAGGGAGGTGCTCACGAGGGTGGGCCCCCCCTAGGGCGCGCCCCTGCCTCATGGGGCCCCCGAAGCTCCACCGACGTACTTCCTGCACCCATATATACTCACGTACCCTAAAACTTCCAGAACAGACAATAGATCAGGAGTTCCGCCGCCAGAAGCCTCCGTAGCCACCAAAAACCAATCTAGACCCGTTCCGGCACCCTGCCGGAGGGGCAATCCTTCTCCGGTGGCCATCTTCATCATCCCGGTGCTCTCCATGACGAGGAGGGAGTAGTTCTCCCTCGGGGCTGAGGGTATGTACCAGTAGCTATGTGTTTGATCTCTCTCTCTCTCTCGTGTTCTTGAGGTGATACGATCTTGATGTATCGCGAGCTTTGCTATTATAGTTGGATCCAATGATGTTTCTCCCCCCTCTACTCTCTTGTAATGAATTGAGTTTTCCCTTTGAAGTTATCTTATCGGATTGAGTCTTTAAAGATTTGAGAACACTTGATGTATGTCTTGCCGTGCGTATCTGTGGTGACAATGGGATATCACGTGATTCACTTGATGTATGTTTTGGTGATCAACTTGCGGGTTCCGCCCATGAACCTATGCATAGGGGTTGGCACACGTTTTCGTCGTGATTCTCCGGTAGAAACTTTGGGGCACTCTTTGAGGTTCTATGTGTTGGTTGAATAGATGAATCTGAGATTGTGTGATGCATATCGTATAATCATACCCACGGATACTTGAGGTGACATTGGAGTATCTAGGTGACATTAGGGTTTTGGTTGATTTGTGTCTTAAGGTGTTATTCTAGTACGAACTCTAGGGCTGTTTGTGACATTAGGAATAGCCCAACGGATTGATTGGAAAGAATAACTTTGAGGTGGTTTCGTACCCTACCATAATCTCTTCGTTCGTTCTCCGCTATTAGTGACTTTGGAGTGACTCTTTGTTGCATGTTGAGGGATAGTTATGTGATCCAATTATGTTATTATTGTTGAGGGAACTTGTACTAGCAAGTATGAACCCTAGGCCTTGTTTACAGCATTGCAATACCGTTTACGCTCACTTTTATCATTAGTTACCTTGCTGTTTTTATAATTTCAGATTACAAAAACTATTATCTACTATCCATATACCACTTGTATCACCATCTCTTCGCCGAACTAGTGCACCTATACAATTTACCATTGTATTGGGTGTGTTGGGAACACAAGAGATTCTTTGTTATTTGGTTGCAGGGTTGCTTGAGAGAGACCATCTTCATCCTACGCCTCCTACGGATTGATAAACCTTAGGTCATCCACTTGAGGGAAATTTTCTACTGTCCTACATACCTCTGCACTTGGAGGCCCAACAATGTCTACAAGAAGAAGGTTGTGTAGTAGACATCAAGCTCTTTTCTGGCGCCGTTGCCGGGGAGGTGAGTGCTTGAAGGTATATCTTTAGATCTTGCAATCGAGTCTTTTAGTTTCTTGTTTTATCACTAGTTTAGTTTATAAAAGAAAACTATAAAAAATGGAATTGAGTTTGTCTCATACGCTTCACCTTTTTAATATCTTTCGTAAGTATGATGGAAAGGATAATTGTGCTCAAGTGCTAGAAGAAGAATCTATAAAATGTTTGGCACTAAATATTTGAATGATGAGCATGATTGCAATGTTGTTAGTATGAATTCCTTGAATATCCATATACTAATGATGATTGCAGTAGTTATGATGAAAATGCCTCCTATAAACATGTCAATTTTTGTGGAGTGCATTGGATTTGTAAGTACACACCAAATAGGGAAGATAGATATTGCAAGAGGCATAAGTACTTTAGAAACTAAATTGTTGCAAGAAGAAAGTCTTGATGATTGTGCTAAAAAAATTCAATATTTTTCGCACCCTTGTGAAACTTTGAATGAACATGGTCATTTAAATCTCCAATGCAAATTGTTCATGGAATCGAATGTATCCAAAAAATTGTATAATTTGATTACCCTGTGAGCATTATAAAAGAGCTTAGTCTCTTCTTTGTGGTGGTATGAGGAAATGAAACCGTATAACTGAGGGTTATTCCCAAAGTTAATCTTGATAGATTTCTTGATTTTGATCTAGAGAAATTTATATGTATTGTGCGGTGAATTGTATTGAAAATCCTTATATTGCCAACTACATAAAGAAAAGAAAACAAATAGAAGATGAAGAGAATACTAATGAAAGGGAAGAGGCTTCCCAATACCCTCCTATTATTTCTTATGATGAATCAGGTAACGAGGAGGAGCCTCCTATTCAATCAATCTCATTAATAAGGAGCTCCAAAAGGAGGATTGAACCCACACATGATGTGGTGAAAAAGAAGAAAGGAAAAGGGAAGAGAGGTAAAAAGATATCTCCCCCAAATAATGCTGCTCCTATTACTATTGTGCCTCATGAAAATACAATTGTGGAAGATAATGATACTTCTTATGATCTTGAAAATCTTTTTGGCACTTGCTTGGAAGAATATGATAATTGCTATACTATTGGTGCTATCCATACTATTAATGATGAAAGTGATTATGCTTATGATATGAAAAGGCCCAAGCTTGGGGATGCTATGTTTGATGAAGATGATGTTTGTAGAAGATATTTGCTTTCTCAATTAATGTTTGTCCCAAGCTTGGGGAATGCTACGGCTTAATGAAGATGATATTTTTAGTCTCCCAAGTTTTGATATGCAAGTTTATAATGATGATAGCATGCCTCCCTTATGATGATTATTGTGATGATACTTATGCTATAAAAAGTAGTGATTATATTTATAAAACTTGTCATGGCTTATGATTACCCCTTCTCTGAACATTACTCTTTTAATGTGGAAACAATTTATAGTATTCGAGTCTCTTATGATACTCCCACTATTCCGAATGAGAAGAATTTTGCTTATGTGGAGAGTAATAAAATTCTATGCTTGTAGATCATGAAAAGAATGCTTTATGGTATGGTTATATTGTTGAATTCATTCATGATGCTACTGAAAATTATTATGAGGGAGGAATATATGCTTGTAGGAATTGCAATAATATCAAGTTTCCTCTCTATGTGCTTAAATTTTGAAGTTATGCTTGTTTTACCTTCCTATGCAGAGTTGATTCTTGTTCCCCAAGTTGTTTGCTCACAAATCCTATGCATAGGAAGTGGGTTAGACTTAAATGTTGCTAGTCATATTCTTCATGATGCTCTCTTTATGTTTCAATTCTTATCCTTTATGTGAGCATCATTGAAATCATCATGCCTAGCTAGGGGCGTTAAACGATAGCGCTTGTTGGGAGGCAACCCAATTTATTTTTGTTCCTTGCTTTTTGCTCCTGTTTAGTAATAAATAATTCATCTAGCCTCTGTTTAGATGTGGTTTTGCTTTTAATTAGTGTTTGTGCCAAGTAGAACCTTTGGGAAGACTTGGGGAAAGTCTTGTTGATCATGCTGTAAAAAACAGAAACTTTAGCGCTCACGAGAATTGCTGCCATTTTTATTTGGAGAGTGATATTTAGTTAATTCTTTTTGAATGATTAATAGATAAATTCCTCAGTTCCAGCAATTTATTTTAGAATTTTTGAGTTCCAGAAGTATACGTTTGATTCAGATTACTACAGACTGTTCTGTTTTTGACAGATTCTGTTTTCATGTGTTGTTTGCTTATTTTGATGAATCTATGAGTAGTATCGGAGGGTATGAACCATAGAGAAGTTGGAATACAGTAGATATTACACCAATATATGAATTTAGAATGAGTTCATTACAGTACCTTATGATGGTGATTTTCTTTCTTATACTAACGGAGCTTACGAGTTTTCTGTTAAGTTTTGTGTTGTGAAGTTTTCAAGTTTTGGGTAAAGATTCGATGGACTATGGAATAAGGAGTGGCAAGAGCCTAAGCTTGGGGATGCCCAAGGCACCCCAAGGTAATATTCAAGGACAACCAAGAGCCTAAGCTTGGGGATGCCCCGGAAGGCATCCCCTCTTTCATCTTCGTTCATCGGTAACTTTACTTGGAGCTATATTTTTATTCACCACATGATATGTGTTTTGCTTGGAGCGTCAATTTATTTTGTTAGGATTTGCTTTGCTGTTATTTAGAACAATGTTTTGCATCTTTTATTTCAATATGGCATTATAGCCTTTTTAGAAGTCCACATGTTGCTGTTTGAAAACAGAAAGTTTACCGCTGTTGCAATAATTCCCTAGAAAATTCAGAATGTGATAAAATGTTGAAACCTTTTGCAATATTGAAGCTCTGATAAATTTACTACAGTGGGAATTTTCTTTCATAATTTTTGGAGCTAGGGAAGTATGGATGTTGCTGCATTCTTTACAGACTATCCTGTTTAGGCAGATTGCTGTTATGTTTGCATTGTTTGCATATGTTTGCTTCTTTAATGATTCTATTTGAGGATAGGACTATTAAATATGCAGAGGCATTTAGTATGCAATGTTGAATAATAATTTTAGTGATTTGCTACAGTAGAGTATGATAAGGTTTTTGCAATGGTTTATACTAACTTATCTCACGAGTTCCTTGTTGAGTTTTGTGTGGATGAAGCTTTTGAGATTTAGGGAGACCGTGATATGAGAGGAATTAAGGAGACACAAAAGCTCAAGCTTGGGGATGCCCAAGGCATCCCAAGATAATATTTCAAGAAGTCTCAAGCATCTAAGCTTGGGGATGCCCCGGTTGGCATCCCACCTTTCTTCTTCAACAACTATCGGTTAGTTTCGGTTGATCCTAAGTTTTTGCTTCTTCACATGATGTTTGCCATTCTTAGAATGTCATTTTATTTGTTTTGCTTGCTGTTTGAATAGAATACCAAGATCTGAAATTATTAAATGTTAGAGAGTCTTCACATAGTTGCATAATTATTCGACTACTCATTGATCTTCACTTATATCTTTCGGAGTAGTTTGTCATTTGCTCTAGTGCTTCACTTATATCTTTTAGAGCATGGTGGTAGTTTTATTTTGAAGAAATAGATGAACTCTCATGCTTCACTTATATTATTTTGAGAGTCTTAAATAGCATGGTAAATTGCTTAAAATCCTAATATGCTAGGTATTCAAGATTAGTAAAATCTTATGAGTGTGTTTGAATACTAAGAGAAGTTTGATGCTTGATGATTGTTTTGAGATATGGAGGTAATAATATCAAAGTCGTGCTAGTTGAGTAGTTGTGAAATTGAGAAATACTTGTGTTGAAGTTTGCAAGTCCCGTAGCATGCACGTATGGTAAACGTTATGTAACAAATTTGAAACATGAGGTGTTTTTTGATTGTCTTCCTTATGAGTGGCGGTCGGGGACGATGGCGATGGTCTTTTCCTACCAATCTATCCCCGTAGGAGCATGCGCGTAGTGTTTTTGATGACTTGTAGATTTTTGCAATAAGTATGTGAGTTCTTTATGACTAATGTTGAGTCCATGGATTATACGCACTCTCACCCTTCCATCTGCTAGCCTCTTCGGTACCGTGCATTGCCCTTTCTCACATTGAGAGTTGGCGCAAACTTCGCCGGTGCATCCAAACCCCGTGATATGATACGCTCTTTCACACATAAACCTCCTTATATCTTCCTCAAAACAGCCACCATACCTACCTATTATGGCATTTCCATACCCTTGCCATGCAACTTCCTC
>NC_053026.1:513310545-513361832 GCF_003073215.2 Triticum urartu
CATGCTTTTATATCGATATTTATTGCATTATGGACTGTTATTTCACTTTATGTCACAATACTTATGGCTATTCTCTCTTATTTTACAAGGTTTACATAAGGAGGGAGAATGCCGGCAGCTGGAATTCTGGGCTGGAAAAGGAGCAAATATTAGAGACCTATTCTGCGCAACTCCAAAAGTCCTGAAACTCCACGGAACATCTTAAAATAAATAAAGAAAAATCCTCGCCAAAGATGAAGGCCAGGGGGCCCACACCCTGCTCACGAGGGTGGGGGGCGCCCCCCCTAGGGCGCGCCCCCCTACCTCGTGGGCCCCCTGGTGGCTCTCCGACGTCCATCTTCTGCTATATGAAGTCTTTCGATGAGAAAAAAATAAGAAGGAACTTTTCGGGACGAGACTCCGCCGTCACGAGGCGGAACCTTGGCGGAACCAATCTAGAGCTCCGGCAGAGCCATTCTACCGGGGATACTTCCCTCCGGGAGGGGGAAATCATCACCATCGTCATCACCAACGCTGCTATCATCGGGAGAGGGCAATCTCCATCAACATCTTCACCAGCACCATCTCATCTCCAAACCCTAGTTCATCTCTTGTATCCAATTCTTGTCTCAAAGTCCGGGATTGGTGCTAGTAGTGTTGATTACTCCTTGTAGTTGATGCTAGTTGGTTTATTTGGTGGAAGGTCATATGTTCAGATCCTATATGCATATTATTACCCCTCTGATTATGAACATGAATATGCTTTGTGAGTAATTACGTTTGTTCCTGAGGACAAGGGAGAAGTCTTGCTATTAGTAGTCATGTGAATTTGGTATTCGTTTGATATTTTGATAAGATGTATGTTGTCTAGCCTCGAGTGGTGTTATGTGAACGTCGACTACATAACACTTCACCATTATTTGGGCCTAGAGGAAGGAATTGGGAAGTAATAAGTAGATGATGGGTTTCTAGAGTGACAGAAGCTTAAACCCTAGTTTATGCGTTGCTTCGTAAGGGGCTGATTTGGATCCATATGTTTCATGCTATGGTTAGGTTTACCTTAATACTTTTGTTGTAGTTGCGGATGCTTGCAATAGAGGTTAATCATAAGTGGGATGCTTGTTCAAGTAAGAACAGCACCCAAGCACCGGTCCACCCACATATCAAATTATCAAAGTATCGAACGCGAATCATATGAACGTGATGAAAACTAGCTTGACGATATTCCCATGTGTCCTCGGGAGCGCTTTTCCTTATAAGAGTTTGTCCAGGCTTGTCCTTTGCTACAAAAAGGATTGGGCCACCTTGCTGCACTTTATTTACTTTTGTTACTTGTTGCTCGTTACAAATTATCTTATCACAAAACTATCTGTTACCACTTATTTCAGTACTTGCAGAGAATACCTTGCTGAAAACCGCTTATCATTTCCTTCTGCTCCTCGTTGGGTTCGACACTCTTACTTATCGAAAGGACTACGATAGATCCCATATACTTGTGGGTCATCAAGACTCTTTTCTGGCACCGTTGCCGGGGAGTGAAGCGCCTTTGGTAGGTGGAATTTGGTAAGGAAAAATTTATATAGTGTGCTGAAATTTACTGTCACTTGTTACTATGGAAAGTAATTCTCTGAGGGGCTTGTTCGGGGTATCTTCACCCCGTCCAGTAGAGCAAAGAGTTGCTCCTCAACCTACTGAACCTATTGAAAATGAAACTCCTTTTGAATTTCCTTCGGGTATGATGGAAAAACTGCTAGCTAACCCTTTTACAGGAGATGGAACAAAGCATCCTGATGAGCACTTAATATATGTGGATGAAGTTTGTGGATTATTTAAGCTTGCAGGTATACCCGATGATGTTGCTAAGAAGAAGGTCTTCCCTTTATCTTTGAAGGGAGACACATTGATATGGTATAGGCTATGTGATGATATGAGATCATGGAACTATAAAAGATTGAAATTGGAATTTCATCAAAAGTATTACCCTATGCATCTTGTTCATCATGATCGCAATTATATATATAATTTCTGGCCTCGCGAAGGAGAAAGCATCGCTCAAGCTTGGGGGAGGCTTAAATCAATGTTATATTCATGCCCCAATCATGAGCTCTCGAGAGAAATAATTATGCAAAGTTTTTATGCTCGGCTTTCTCATAATAATCAAACCATGCTCGATACTTCTTGTGCTGGCTCTTTTATGATGAAGACTATTGAATTCAGATGGAATTTATTGGATAGAATTAAACGCAACTCTGAAGATTGGGACCTCGATGAAGGTAAGGAGTCAGGTATGTGTAACGCCCCAGATATACTTTCCATATTTGTATCCAACTCTTGCCGTCTCCGGCGCTAAGTTATATTTATTTCTCGGGTTCGGGTCTTTGTCTCCGTGTGTTGTTTTTCGTTTTCATGCATCTCATATCATGTCATCATGTGCATTGCATTTGCATACGTGTTCATCTCATGCATTCGAGCATTTCCCCCGTTGTCCGTTTTGCATTCCGGCGCTTCGTTCTCCTCCGGTGGTCATTTCTAGCTTTCTTTTGTGTGTGGGTTTCAAACATTTCAGGATTGGACAGAGACTTGTCATGCGGCCTTGGTTTATTACCGGTAGACCGCCTGTCAAGTTTCGTATCATTTGGACTTCGTTTGATACTTCTACGGTTAACCGAGGGACCGAAAAGGCCTCGTGTGTGTTGCAGCCCAACACCCCTCAAATTTGGCCCAAAACCCACCAAACTCTGCTCCATGTCCTAGAGCGTTCGATCACGATCGCGTGGGCGAAAACCGCACCTCATTTGGACTCTCCTAGCTCCCTCTATGCCTATATATACACCCCCCCATTCGGATCTCAGATTCCTCCCCGTCCTCCTCCAAAAAAAAACAGATCAACCCCCCCCCCCCCCCCCGCCGGACGTGTCCGGATCGGACCGGACAACGTCCGCCGCAGCCGCCTCCCGTCTAGTCCGCGCGCGCCACGTGGGCCGCGCCCACATCGCCGCCGCCGGGCCCGCCTAGCCCGCGCGCCGGCCCCCTTCCTCCTCCTCCCGGGCCAGAGGTGGCCGTGGCCCGACCGCCGCCACCCTAGGCCACCGGCCTCCGCCGCCGCCCGTAGCTCCGGTGGCCGGAGCCACCACCGCCGCCATCGCCGCCCGCCGCCTCGCCCGGCCCCGCCTCGGGACTCCGCCGCCGAGCCGCCCGCCGCCTCCACCGCCGGCGACCGGGCCGATCCGGCCGCCCCTCCACCGGCCGGCGATCCCCTCCTCTCCTCCGGCGTCCTTCTCCGGCGCCGATCTGCTACAGTGTCGCGAAGAGCTACAGTAAAACCCTAGATCTAATCTGGAGGTTGATTTTTTTGCTAAGTCCCTAGAATTTTTACTCCATATGCTCCTGTTCGAGACCCCGTATCTCTGCATCCGTAGCTCCGTTTTGGGCATATGATATATCAAAATCTTCGTCTCGACATGTACATCATTTCATTCCATTGCATCATTTGCATTTGAGGTCATCTTGTTGCCCAAAATACTGTTAGAAGGAGGCTTCGTGAGTTAAATTGCAGATCCGTTAGTTCATCATGCACTTTTGTCATTTTTGCCATGTTTAATTCGTGCATGATATGCCTGTGCCCCTTTGGGATGAATTGTTAAGCATTTTGTCTTCTTTCCAGAGGTGCCACCCATGCATTTTTAGGATGTGTGTGTTGTCTTGTGCAAGCTTGCGAAGAGAGGTACCTGAGATTGCTGATTTCAGGGACTTAGTGATTTTCACTAAGTCTGGGATATTTTAGTTCATGATGCTATATGTCCAGCTTGTTTCCTAGTGATCCGTGCCTCTTTTGAGGATGATCAGTAAGGGAGTTTTGATATTTATGTTATGTCTCTATCCATCCATGTCTTTGTTTGCATATGTGGAGTGCTCTAGGTTGACTCAATCGAGCTCAACTTTTGCTTCGTGGTGAATCTGGGCAGATCGTCAACTCGTTTGCGATTTTGCCGGCGTTGTTGTAGTTGATCCGTGTATGCTATGCCATTGTTCTTGCCATGTCTAGCTTGTATTTTGTGCCTTCTTAATGGGTGTATACCTGCCTTGCCATGACTTGCACCGTGGTGAGTGCATCGAGCTCGTTTACATGCCTTCGTGAGTTATATTTCAGCATGTCTCAGTTTTCACTAAGTCTGAAAACTGATTGTGTTCGAGCTATGTTCGTGAGCTCGGTAGAGTATTTTGTGAACCCTTTTGGCCCCAGGTCACTTTGGGTCTTTTGTTAAGCTTGTTGAGTAGCTCCATGCCATGTTCTTACTTGTCATTTCAGGTCATGTATCATGTTGTTTTGCTGCTCCGAAGAGGGCTTCGTGATCTGAAATTTCAGGCTAGTGTCAATTTCACTAAGTCTGGAATCTGTTTTGCATATTCATTTTTGCCATGCTTGTTTGAACCTCTTAATGGATGAATTTGCCTATGGCTCAGTGCTAGTGTTTTGTTAACCATCTTGTGTACATCACTGCCATGTATTTTGTTTTCATGTTTGGTGGCTGTAGCATGTTCATTTCGTTGCATTTAGATGCCTACTTGCTGTAAATCGCAGACCGGTGTCATATCTTAAAACGCTTGCCATTTCCAAACCGTAACTCCGATTCCAATGATCTTTATATCGTTTTCAAGCGATTTCATCCCCTCTATCCAGTGGCACCCTTGGAATTCCAAGTTGAGGCCAGGTTCATGCATTTCCTGTCATATCTTGCATTTTGCATCCCGCATCGCATCCCGCATAGCATATCATCATTTCATCATATTGCTTGGTCTTGCACGTGGTTGATTGTATCCTTGTTGCTTGTTTGTCTTGTTGGGTAGAGTCGGGGATGAGTTCGCTACCGAGGAGCCCGATTGAGTTGCTTGTGAGGATCCAGTCAACTCTGACAACTGTGCAGGCAAGATGATCATACCCTCGAAATCACTACTATCTTTGCTATGCTAGTTTGCTCGCTCTTGCTATGCCAATGCTACGATGCCTACCTTTTGCTTGTCGCCTCCAATTGCCATGTTGAACCTTTAACCCACCTTGTTCCTAGCAAACCGTTGATTTGGCTATGTTACCGCTTTGCTCAGCCCCTCTTATAGCGTGATTAGTTGCAGGTGAAGATTGGAGGCCGTTCCTTCGTTGGACATTTATTCACTTGTTGGGATATCATTATATTGCTATGTTATCTAATGCATCTATATACTTAAAGGGTGGAAGGCTCGGCCTCTCGCCTAGTGTTTTGTTCCACTCTTGCCGCCCTAGTTTCCGTCATATCGGTGTTATGTTCCCGGATATGCGTTCCTTACGCGGTTGGGTTATAATGGGAACCCCTTGATTGTTCGCCTTGATTAAATCTTTTCCAGCAATGACCAACCTTGGTCTTACCATTTTCCACCTAGCCCTTTCTTTCCCTTGGGTTCTGCAGACTCAAGGGTCATCTTATTTTATCCCCCCCCCGGGCCAGTGCTCCTCTGAGTGTTGGTCCCACTGAGCGATGTCCGAGGCTACCAGGGGCAACTCTGGTCTGGCTTACCCGACGTCTGGCTCATCTGAGTGTGCCCTGAGAAAGAGATATGTGCAGCTCCTATCGGGATTTGTCGGCACATTCGGGCGGTGTTGCTGGTCTTGTTTTAACCTGTCGAAGTGTCTTGAGTTACCGAGATACCGAGTCTGATCGGAACGTCTTGGGAGGAGGTCTATTCCTTCGTTGACCGTGAGAGCTTGTCATGGGCTAAGTTGGGACTCCCCTGCAGGGATTGAACTTTCGAAAGCCGTGCCCGCGGTTATGGGCAGATGGGAATTTGTTAATGTCCGGTTGTAGATAACTTAACTAAATTAATTAAAATGAATCAACCGTGTGTGTTACCGTGATGGCCCCTTCTCGGCGGAGTCCGGGAAGTGGACACGGTGTTGGAGTTATGCTTGCGCAGGATGTTCCTTTAGCTTCTCGCTCGTGCTTCGCCTTCTCTTCTCGCTCTCATTTGCGTATAAGTTAGCCACCATATATGCTAGTCGCTTGCTGCAGCTCCACTTATATTGCCGTACCTGTCCTATAAGCTTAAATAGTCTTGATCGCGTGGGTGTGAGATTGCTGAGTCCCTGTGGCTCACAGATACTACAACTCCAGATGCAGGTCCAGGTGTTTCTGCTCCAGTTGACGATTACGAGCTCAAGTGGGAGTTCGACGAGGACTCTCAGCGATACTACGTGTCTTTTCCGGATGATCAGTAGTGGTGCCTAGTTGGGGTTATCGATTCAGGGCCTTGTCGCATGTTGGGGGTCTTTTCTATTTTGGCACCGTAGTCGGGCCATGAGTGATTTGTATGATGGATGTTATTTATGTACTTTGATGTGACGTGGCGAGTGTAAGCCAACTACGTTTCTCCCCTTTATATTATTTATGTACATGGGATGTGTAATGATTTCCCGACTTGCGACATTGCTTTCAATGCGGTTATGCCTCTAAGTCGTGCCTCGACACGTGGGAGATATAGCCGCATCGAGGGCGTTACAGTATGCCACCTAAGTTTGATTGTGTTAAATCTTTTATGGACACCGATATTTTCCGTAAGTTTAGCACTAAATATGGACTTGACTCTAAGATAGTAGCTTCTTTCTGTGAATCTTTTGCTACTTATGTTGATCTCCCTAAGGAGAAGTGGTTTAAATATCATCCTCCCATAGAAGTAAAAGTAGCTGCACCTATTAAAGTTGAAGAAAAGACTGTCACTTATAATGATCCTATTGTTCCTACTTCTTATGTTGAGAAACCACCTTTCCCTGTTAGAGTAAAGGATCATGCTAAAGCTTCAACTGTTGTTCGTAAACGCAACATTAGAACTTATACACCTCCTGAGCAAGTTAAAGTAGAACCTAATATTGCTATTGTTAAAGATCTCTTGTCTGATAATATTGATGGGCATGTTATTCAGTTCGAAGGTGAAACTGCTAGAATTGCTAAACCTTGTGCTAAAGATAAACATAGACATGTGGTAGGCGTGCCTGTTATTTCTGTTAAAATAGGATATCATTATTATCATGGCTTATGTGATATGGGTGCGAGTGCTAGTGTTATACCGCATACTTTATACGAAGAAATTAAGAATGAAATTTCACCTACTGAGTTAGAAGGTATTGATGTCACAATTAAACTTGCCAATAGAGATACTATTTCACCAATTGGAATTGTTAGAGATGTTGAAGTCTTGTGTGGGAAAACTAAATATCCTGCTGATTTTCCTGTTCTTACTTCTCCGCAAGATAGCTTTTGTCCCATTATATTTGGTAGACCCTTCTTGAACACTGTTAATGCTAGGATAGATTGCAAAAAGAATGTAGTTACTATTGGCTCGGATGATATGGTTCATGAGTATAATTTCTCTAAATTTAGTAAACAACATCGTGAGGAAGAATTACCTAGTAAGGATGAAATTATTGGTCTTGCTTCTATTGTCGTACCTCCTAGTGATCCTTTAGAACACTATTTTCTAGACCATGAAAATGATATGTTCATGAATGAAAGAAGGGAAATAGATGAAGTATTCTTTAAACAGGAACCTATTCTGCAACACAATTTGCCTGTTGAAATTTTAGGGGATCCTCCTCCACCCAAGGGTGATCCCGTGTTTGAGCTTAAACCGTTGCCTGATAATCTTAAATATGCTTATCTTGATGAAAAGAAGATATATACTGTTATTATTAGTGCTAACCTTTTAGAGCATGAAGAAGAAAGATTATTGAAAACTCTGAAGAAGCATCGTGCTGCTATTGGATATACTCTTGATGATCTTAAGGGCATAAGTCCCACTCTATGTCAACATAAAATAAATTTGGAAGCAGATGCCAAACCAGTTCGTGATCCTCAACGACGTTTGAATCCTAAAATGAAAGAAGTGGTAAGAAAAGAAATACTCAAACTTCTGGAGGCAGGTATAATTTATCCCGTTGCTGATAGTCAGTGGGTAAGTCCTGTCCATTGTGTCCCTAAGAAGGGAGGTATTACTGTTGTTCCTAATAATAAAGATGAATTGATTCCACAAAGAATTATCACAGGTTATAGGATGGTAATGGATTTCCTCAAATTAAATAAAGCTACTAAGGAAGTTTATTCCCCTTACCTTTTATTGATCAAATGCTAGAAAGATTATGCAAACATACACACTATTGCGTTCTAGATGGTTATTATAGTTTCTCTCAAATACCTGTGTCGGCTAGAGATCAATCAAAGACTACTTTTACATGCCCTTTTGGTACTTTTGCTTATAGACATATGCCTTTTGGTTTATGTAATGCACCTGCTACCTTTCAAAGATGCATGATGGCTATATTCTCTGACTTTTGTGAAAAGATTTGTGAGGTTTTCATGGACGACTTTTCCGTCTATGGTTCCTCTTTTGATGATTGCTTGAGCAATCTTGATCGAGTTTTGCAGAGATGTGAAGAAACTAATCTTGTCTTGAATTGGGAAAAGTGCCACTTTATGGTTAATGAAGGTATTGTCTTGGGGCATAAAGTTTCTGAAAGAGGTATTGAAGTTGATAAAGCCAAGGTGATGCTATTGAAAAGATGCCATGTCCCAAGGACATCAAAGGTATAAGAAGTTTCCTTGGTCACGCGGATTTTATAGGAGGTTCATTAAGGACTTCTCAAAAATTTCTCGGCCTCTGACTAATTTATTGCAAAAAGATATACCATTTGTCTTTGATGATGATTGTGTAGAAGCATTTGAAATACTTAAGAAAGCATTAGTCTCTGCACCTGTTGTTCAGCCACCTGATTGGAATTTACCCTTTGAAATTATGTGTGATGCTAGTGATTATGCTGTAGGTGCTGTTCTAGGGCAAAGAGTTGATAAGAAATTAAATGTTATTCATTATGCTAGTAAGACTCTAGACAATGCTCAAAGAAATTATGCTACTACTGAAAAAGAGCTTTTAGCAGTTGTATTTGCTTGTGATAAGTTCAGACCTTATATTGTTGATTCTAAAGTAACTATTCACACTGATCATGCTGCTATTAAATATCTTATGGAAAAGAAAGATGCTAAACCTAGACTTATTAGATGGGTTCTCTTGCTACAAGAATTTGATTTGCATATTGTTGATAGAAAGGGAGCTGAGAACCCCGTTGCAGACAACTTGTCTAGGTTAGAGAATGTTCTTGATGACCCACTACCTATTAATGATAGCTTTCCTGATGAACAATTAAATGTTATAAGTACTTCTCGTAGTACTCCATGGTATGCTGATTATGCTAATTATATTGTTGCTAAGTTTATACCACCTAGCTTCACATACCAGCAAAAGAAAAAGTTTTTCTATGACTTGAGACATTACTTTTGGGATGACCCACATCTTTATAAAGAAGGAGTAGATGGTGTTATTAGGCGTTGTGTACCTGAGCATGAACAGGAACAGATCCTACGCAAGTGTCATTCCGAGGCTTATGGAGGACACCACGCTGGAGATAGAACTGCACATAAGGTATTGCAATCTGGTTTTTATTGGCCTACTCTCTTCAAGGATGCCCGTAAGTTTGTCTTGTCTTGTGATGAATGTCAAAGAATTGGTAATATTAGTAGACGTCAAGAAATGCCTATGAATTATTCTCTTGTTATTGAACCGTTTGATGTTTGGGGCTTTGATTATATGGGACCTTTTCCTGCCTCTAATGGATACACACATATTCTTAGTTGCTGTTGATTACGTTACTAAGTGGGTAGAAGCTATTCCAACTAGTAGTGCTGATCATAACACTTCTATTAAAATGCTTAAAGAAGTTATTTTCCCAGGTTTGGAGTCCCTAGATATTTAATGACTGATGGTGGTTCACACTTTATTCATGGTGCTTTCCGTAAAATGCTTGCTAAATATGATGTTAATCATAGAATTGCATCTCCTTATCACCCACAGTCTAGTGGTCAAGTAGAGTTGAGCAATAGAGAGCTCAAATTAATTTTGCAAAAGACTGTTAATAGGTCTAGAAAGAATTGGTCCAAGAAACTTGATGATGCATTATGGGCTTATAGAACTGCATACAAAAATCCTATGGGTATGTCTCCGTATAAAATGGTTTATGGAAAAGCATGTCACTTACCTCTCGAACTAGAACATAAGGCGTATTGGGCTATTAAAGAGCTCAACTATGATTTTAAACTTGCCGGTGAGAAGAGGTTATTTGATATTAGCTCACTTGATGAATGGAGAACCCAAGCTTATGAAAATGCCAAGTTGTTTAAAGAAAAAGTTAAAAGATGGCATGACAAAAGGATACAAAAGCGTGAGTTTAATGTAGGTGATTATGTATTGCTATACAACTCTCGTTTAAGATTTTTTGCAGGAAAACTTCTCTCTAAATGGGAAGGCCCCTATGTTATCGAGGAGGTCTATCGTTCCGGTGCCATAAAAATCAACAACTTCGAGGGCACAAATCCGAAGGTGGTAAACGGTCAAAGAATTAAACATTATATCTCAGGTAATCCCATAAATGTTGAAACCAATATTATTGAAACTGTAACCCCGGAGGAATACATAAGGGACACTTTCCGGAACGTTTCAGACTCCGAAAAGGAATAGGTATGTGGTACGGTAAGTAAACCGACTCCAAAACAATTTTTAAGGCAATATTTCTCCGTTTTGGAATATTTAGAAAAATAGAAAAATAAGTAGCAGTCCGGGAAGGACACGAGGGCCCCATGAGGGTGGTGGGCGCGCCCCATACGGGACACTTTCCGGAACGTTTCAGACTCGAAAAATAGGTATGTGGTACGGTAAGTAAACCGACTCCAAAACAATTTTTAAGGCAATATTTCTCCGTTTTGGAATATTTAGAAAAATAGAAAAATAAGTAGCAGTCCGGGAAGGACACGAGGGCCCCACGAGGGTGGTGGGCGCGCCCTACCCTCGGGCGCGCCCCCTACCTCGTGAGCACCTCGTGTGCCTTCCGGACTCCGTTTTCTTGCACGATACTGTATTTTGGTCGGTAAAAATTCATTATATAACCTCCCGAAGGTTTTGACTCCTGTATTATGCAAACCTCCTCTGTTCTTGTTTCGAGCTATTTTTTCTGACAGATCTAGGTTATCATGACGGCCCCAAGTGCCTCCAAGGACAAGTTCTTCGAGAAGGTCATCAACCCTTACCTCGCGGAGGTGCTGCGACACCCTCAAACCATTGACAACGCACTACCCAACGACGTGTAGGCGCTACTTCTCCCTGGTTTCCTCTGGCCTTCGTACCTCTGCTCCGAGCGTCGTCACCTCGTTGTTCAAAGGTTCACGGTTCCCTACCACCTTGCACCTGAGTTGAGATTGGTGTACTACTAGCGCCTCAAGTGATCGTTGGTGTTCAACCTACGACTGTTGTAGGCCCTCTGATAGAAGTTCGAAGTACTCTTCTAGCTCGTGGAGGTTCGGGTTTAGATACTGGACGTTTTGGTTTTGACACTCATACTTATATCTAAGTTTTCCTACTCAAACCGATGTCTAAACTCCTAGGGCCTCTGAGCTAGTAGAAAGATACTACCTCTTGGATACGGAACCTTCTACCTGCGTTCCGGGCGTAGTAGATGTTGTGGAGGTGGAAGAAGTGGTTGTTTCTTCCTCTATATTAGTGTACCCATACCCGTGAGGGGAACCGTTAACGGTTCGAACCCCCTCCACGGGGTCATAGCATAGTGTTAGTGTTGAGGATAGAAATAGTAAAAAGAATCAAGCTAGGATTATCATCATAGAACTAGAAGTAGAATAAAGTTTATGGCATGATCTAGTTTTGAGTTTTGCTTTTTGATCTCTCTATGTAATCGAGTTCGTGAGCTATATATAATAAAGATTAGTGTTGAGTCAAGGGCTTGATTATTTTGCCATGATCTTGGGTGAATAAAAGAAAAGAGAAAAAGAATAAAAAGAAACAAAGAGTTCATATTGGTCTTATTGAGAGTAATGACTTCACATAGGAAGAGTATGATGATTAAAAGTTGTTGGGAGTTGGCAGACATAGCTTTGGTCATTTTTGCAATTAATAGGAAGTAATAAGGAAAGAGAGGTTTTCACATATAGATATATTATCATTGTCATCTTTTATGATTGGGAGCAATCATTAAAATATGACATGCTAAAGAGTTGATGTTGGACAAGGAAGACAACGTAATGAGTTATGTCTTTCTTATATCTGAGATAAAGTATGTTGTCATGGATCCTCTAACTTGTTGAGCTTGCCTTTCCCCCTCATGCTAGCCAAATTCTCAGCACCAAGTAGAAATACTACTTGTGCTTCCAAATACCCTTAAACCAGTTTTGCCATGAGAGTCCACCATATCTACTTATGGATTGAGTAAGATCCTTCAAGTAAGTTGTCATCGGTGCAAAGCAATAAAAATTGCTCTAAATATGTATGATTGATTGGTGTGGGAGAAATAAGATTTATACGATCTTGTGATGTGGAAGTAATAAAAGCGACGGACTGCATAATAAAGGTTCATATCACAAGGGGCAATATAATGTGACGTTCTTTCGCATTGAGATTTTGTGCATCCAGCTATAAAAGTGCATGGCAACCTCTGCTTCCCTCTGCGAAGGGCCTATGTTTTATTATTATCTTCTACCATATGCAAGAGTCACGGTGATCTTCACCTTTCCTTTTTCATTTTATCCTTTGGCAAGCTCAACATGTTGGAAAGAACATGATATATATATATATATATAATTGGATGCAGGGGAGCATGAACCATTATTGTTGACATTACCCTTGAGGTAAAAGGTTTTGGGGCAAAACTATAAGCCCCTATCTTTCTCTGTGTCTGATTAAAACTTCATAACCACAAGTATTGCGTGAGTGTTAGCAATTTATGAAGTACTAAATGATAGTTGAGTATGTGGACTTGCTTTTTAGCTCTGACATAGACTCTTTCCGATGTTATGATAAATTGCAATTGCTTCAATGCTGAGATTATAGTTTGTTGGAGCCCAATAAGGTTTATGATTTATACTCTTGCATTGTGAATAGATCATCACTTGAACAAAAGTAATCATATGACAAAATCTATATATGTTGCTGTTATGAGAATAATCATGATGCCTTCATGTCCGTATTTTATTTTTTATCGACGCCTCTACCTCTAAACATGAGGACATATTTATTGTTATCGGCTTTTCGCTTGAGGACAAGCGAGGTCTAAGCTTGGGGGAGTTGATACGTCCATTTTGCATCATGCTTTTATATCGATATTTATTGCATTATGGACTGTTATTTCACTTTATGTCACAATACTTATGGCTATTCTCTCTTATTTTACAAGGTTTACATAAGGAGGGAGAATGTCGGCAGCTAGAATTCTGGGCTGGAAAAGGAGCAAATGTTAGAGGCCTATTCTGCGCAACTCCAAAAGTTCTGAAACTCCACGGAACATCTTAAAATAAATAAAGAAAAATCCTCGCCAAAGATGAAGGCCAGGGGGCCCACATCCTGCTCACGAGGGTGGGGGCGCGCCCCTACCTCGTGGGCCCCTGGTGGGTCTCCGACGTCCATCTTCTGCTATATGAAGTCTTTTGATGAGAAAAAAATAAGAAGGAACCTTTCGGGACGAGACTCCGCCGCCACGAGGCAGAACCTTGGCGGAACCAATCTAGAGCTCCGGCAGAGCTGTTCTGCCGGGGATACTTCCCTCCGGGAGGGGGAAATCATCACCATCGTCATCACCAACGCTCCTCTCATCGGGAGAGGGCAATCTCCATCAACATCTTCACCAACACCATCACATCTCCAAACCCTAGTTCATCTCTTGTATCCAATTCTTGTCTCAAAGTCTGGGATTGGTGCTAGTGGGTTGCTAGTAGTGTTGATTACTCCTTGTAGTTGATGCTAGTTGGTTTATTTGGTGGAAGATCATATGTTTAGATCCTATATGCATATTATTACCCCTCTGATTATGAACATGAATATGCTTTGTGAGTAATTACATTTGTTCCTGAGGACAAGGGAGAAGTCTTGCTATTAGTAGTCATGTGAATTTGGTATTCGTTTGATATTTTGATAAGATGTATGTTGTCTAGCCTCTAGTGGTGTTATGTGAACGTTGACTACATAACACTTCACCATTATTTGGGCCTAGAGGAAGGCATTGGGAAGTAATAAGTAGATGATGGGTTGCTAGAGTGACAGAAGCTTAAACCCTAGTTTATGCGTTGCTTCGTAAGGGGCTGATTTGGATCCACATGTTTCATGCTATGGTTAGGTTTACCTTAATACTTTTGTTGTAGTTGCGGATGCTTGCAATAGAGGTTAGTCATAAGTGGGATGTTTGTTCAAGTAAGAACAACACCCAAGCACCGGTCCACCCACATATCAAATTACCAAAGTATCAAATGCGAATCATATGAACGTGATGAAAACTAGCTTGACGATATTCCCATGTGTCCTCGGGAGCGCTTTTCCTATTATAAGAGTTTGTTCTGGTTTGTCCTTTGCTACAAAAAGGATTGGGACACCTTGCTGCACTTTATTTACTTTTGTTACTTGTTGCTCGTTACAATTTATCTTATCACAAAACTATCTGTCACCACTTATTTCAGTACTTGCAGAGAATACCTTGCTGAAAACCGCTTATCATTTCCTTCTGCTCCTTGTTGGGTTCGAAACTTTTACTTATCGAAAGGACTACGATAGATCCCCTATACTTGTGGGTCATCAAACGTCATTGTAAATGAAAGACGGTGTGTTCGGCTAAAGTATTACTTACTTGGTCGGCGGTACGGTTGCTGCTCAGGCCCACATCCTCGGTAGTATTCAGACACTCTATTTGGGGTCCGAAGAATGATTTATACATCTCCTCGTGTGTCAGACCGAGGAAATTATGAATAGAGCGCGGTCCTTCTGGGTTGAACTCCCACATGCGGAGGGGCCGGCGTTTGCATGGCTGGATTCGTCGAACCAGCATGACTTGCATTACCATAATCAAACTGAAATCTCCTTCGAAGAGATCTTGAATGCGGCTCTGCAGTACAGGCACGTCCTTGGCTGGACCCCAGCTCAGCCCTCTGCTAATCCATGACATCAGTTATGGTGGAGGGCCTGAGCGGAAAGCAGGGGCAGCCGCCCACTTGGCACTTCTGGGAGCTGTGATGTAAAACCACTCCCGTTGCCATAATCCGGACACCTCTAGAAAGGAACCTTTTGGCCACGGAGCTCCTGCTATCTTGCTTATTAATGCGCCTCCGCACGCTGCATACTGCCCTTCGACCGTCTTCGGCTTCACGTCAAAGGTCTTGAGCCACAGGTTGAAGTGAGGGGCAATGCGGAGGAAGGCCTCACACACGACAATAAATGCCGAGATGTGGGGAAAGGAGTCCGGGGCTAGATCATGGAAATCTAGCCCGTAATAAAACATCAACCCCTAACGAAGGGATCCAGAGAGAGGCCTAGACCTCGGAGGAACTGGGAGATGTACACGACGTCTTCGTTGGGTTCAGGAGTAGGGATGACCTGCCCTCGGGCAGGCAGCCGATGCGAAACCTCGGCGGGCAGGGATCTGGCCGCCCTCAACTTCTTGATATCTTCTTCCGTAACGGAGGAGGGTATCCACCGGCCTTGAAGGCTAGATCCGGACATGATTGAAGGTCCGAAGCACCTGACCTGGGCTTTGGGTGTTAGAACTCGAGGCGGGGGAAGGATTCGATTGAGCACGGGAGGGAAAAAAGTAAAAGCCTTGTCCCTTTATAAAGAGGGTGAATATCAAGCATCCTCTCCGTAGCCATTTGGGACTTGCCTACAATCTAGGAGTCCTAGACACGGTTGGTTTACCCACGTCCGTATTGATGAGAATCCCGTAATTAGGGGAACACGATCTTTGCTTTGACAAGACGTGTCAAGAAACCGCCTCGCGTTATGTGTGGAGCTGGTTGAAGAAAAACGGTTCGAATTATCACCGGGCCATGGCATGATGTCATGTTACCAAAACATGTCAGCAGATTAGATTTGTGGAAATATTATTCTCTCTATGGTGGTATGTGGAACTTATTTTGCAGGGTCGGACACTATCCTTGTATTCAAATTCTGCCTTGGTGTATTCGGAGGAGGAACCCGCCTTGCAATGCCGAAGACAATACTGCACGCCGGACTCATCATCATTGAAGCTTGGTTCAGGGGCTACTGAGGGAGTCCTGGATTAGGAGGTATCTGGACAGCCGGACTATATCCTTTGGCCGGACTGTTGGACTATGAAGATACAAGATTGAAGACTTCGTCTCGTGTTCGGATGGGACTCTACTTGGCGTGGAAGGCAAGCTAGGCAATACGGATATGTATATCTCCTCCTTTGTAACCGACCTTGTGTAACCCTAGCCCTTTCCGGTGTCTATATAAACCGGAGGGTTTTAGTCCGTAGGACAACATACAATCATACCATAGGCTAGCTTCTAGGGTTTAGCCTCTCTGATCTCGTGGTAGAGCTACTCTTGTACTACCCATATCATCAATATTAATCAAGCAGGACGTAGGGTTTTACCTCCATCAAGAGCGCCCGAACCTGGGTAAAACTTCGTGTACCCTGCCTCCTGTTACCATCCGCCTAGACGCACAGTTCGGGACCCCCTACCAAAGATCCGCCGGTTTTGACACCGACAACTATGTTTGGACTTCGAAAGGGTTCCGGGCAAGTTCGGACAAATACCGGAGTACCAGGGGGTTACTGGAACCCCTCAGGGAGTGTAATGGGCCTATTGGGCCTTAGTGGAGAAAGAGGAGGGGCGGCCAGGGCAGGCCGCGCGCCCCTCTCCCTCTAGTCGAATCTCTTCTCTTTTGGGGGCGGCGACCCCTTTCCTTCCCCCTCTCTCCTCCTTCCCTCTCTCCTACTCCTACTCTTAGAAGGGTTGGAGTCCTACTACCGGTGGGAGTAGGACTCCCCTTGGGCGCGCCTAGGAGGGTCGGTCTCTCCCCCTCCTCCACTCCTTTATATACGGGGGAGGGGGCACCCCATAGACACACAAGTAGGTTGTTGCAAGCCGTGTGCGGTGCCCCCCTCCCCCATAATCCACCTCGATCATATCATAGCAGTGCTTAGGCGAAGCCCTGCATCGGTAGCAACATCATCACCGTCATCACGCCGTCGTGCTGAACGAACTCTCCCGTGAAGCTCTACTGGATCGGAGTTCGTGGGACGTCATCGAGCTGAACGTGTGCTGAACTCGGAGGTGCCATGCATTCTGTACTTGGATCGGTCGGATCGTGAAGACGTACGACTACATCAACCGCGTTCTCATAACGCTTCCGCTTACGGTCTACGAGGGTACATGGACGATACTCTCCCCTCTCGTTGCTATGCATCACCATGATCTTGCGTGTGCGTAGGAATTTTTTTCAAATTACTATGTTCCCCAATAGTGGCATCCGAGCCAGGTTTATGCGTAGATGTTATATGCACGAATAGAACACAAAGGAGTTGTGGGTGTGGGTATATACATATTGCTTGCCGTCACTAGTTGATTCTTGATTCAGCGGCATTGTTGGATGAAGTGGCCCAGACCGACACTATGCGTACGCTTACACGAGCTGGTTCTACCGACGTGCTTCGCACACAGGTGGCTAGTGGGTGTCTGTTTCTCCAGCTTTAGTTGAATCGGATTCAATGAACAAGGTTCTTTCTGAAGATCAAAAAGCAATCACTATACCGCGTTGTGGTTTTTGATGCGTAGGTAAGAACGGTTCTTGCTAAGCCCGTAGCAGCCACGTAAAACTTGCAACAACAAAGTAGAGGACGTCTAACTTGTTTTTGCAAGGCATGTTGTGATGTGATATGGTCAAGACATGATATAAATTTTATTGTATGAGATGATCATGTTTTGTAACACAGTTATCGGCAACTAGCAGGAGCTATATGGTTGTCGATTTATTGTATGAAATGCAATCGCCATGTAATTGCTTTACTTTATCACTAAGCGGTAGCGATAGTCGTGGAGAATAGCGTGACGACAGAATGTTGTAACGCCCGAGACCGATGTGCCAGTTGTCGTCCAGTTATTCGCCATCGTTGCCATGTCATTCGCTTGCGTGTTGCATCTTGTCATGTCATCATGTGCATTACATCATCATGTTTTTCAAAACTTGCATCCCTCCGGGTCTCCCCGTTCCTTCCGTTGTCCGTTCTGAGTCCAACCACACTTGCACGCGCCCGCGGCATGTCCAAAATAGTATTTTATAAGTGGCCGGAAAATGTCCTCGGAATGGGTTGAAAGTTCGCGTGTGGTCTTATTATGGTGTGGTCAGAGCGCCTGTCAAGTTTCGTCGCATTGAGAGCTCGTTTGATAGCCTAACCGTTATATATATAGCGGCACCGTTGTCGGTATTTTCGTCGGACGTTTTCGGTCTTCGGAAACCCGTGTCGGGCTGTAGTTCTTTTCTCTCCTCTCAGTCCATGGCCCTCTACACAGCCCTTCTAGCCCATCTACCTAACCCCCTCCACTCCGAAACGTCCGATTGCGATCGAACGGCTCCGAAACGGGTTAAAACCCCCTCTCCTAGCCCCTGCCTATAAATGGACGCCCTACCCATCCATTTTTGAAACCCTAGCCCCTCCTCCTCGTTTTTCCGCAGCCACCCTCTCCACCGCCGCCACTTGTCGCGCCCCCATCGGCCAGCCCGCTGTCGGCGACGTGCGCAGCCAATCATGCGCTGCCACGTCGCGCCCAGTGCCTCCACCAGCCCCACGGCCCGCCTGGCCCAACCGAGGCCCGCCCGGGCCAGATCCCCTTCGCTCGCAGCCGCCAAGGCTGTTCCTCCTCGATCCGACCTGGATCGGGAGGGAGCCGGAGCGCTGCTCTTCCCCGCCGCGCCGGCGAGTCCGGCCTGCCTGGCGGCCGTCAGTCGAAGCCGTCTCGTCGCTGCCCCCCAGGTCAATCAATGCGCGCCCGGCCCGCAATTCCTCTCTGCTCCTTATCCTCACTAGCTCTCTCCCTCCCTCTGTTGCCGCAGGAACCACCTGGCTCATTGCAGCTGCCCGCTGCGCCCGTCGATCATATGCACGCCGACTCGATACGGCTGTCACGACCGGGTTTTCCAGGGTAATAAATTTCCAGAAAAGACCGTCGTGCTCATCAGCCCCAGGATTACTGGTTAGCTGATGAGGCACCAACTTGATACAGAAATTCCAAGCAAAAATACAAAATATGTAGTACAAGACCATTCTGGCCTGTGAGTACAACAATTGGGTTTCTAGTGGTCGATGGCGGAAGCGGTTTGTGAGACATCAGTGTCTATGGGACTCCATTTCCCACGGAACAGCTGACCAGGTTAACCTATCTTCGCGAGCTGCTATCACCGTTGCTTAGGTCCCGAGGCTGTCATCGTCACGCTCCTCTCAAGCAGAAATCTGCCAAGACAATAGCCAGGGACAGCCAGTGAGGTACTTTGAATGTACTCGCAACATTAAGAACACAGGTATAATATAATTGATAATCATGCCACTGAAAATTCTAGATCACATCGCAGTCATAAATAAAATCTTTTGCATGCAAGCAGGTTAATCATGCAACTGATAAGCAGTAATAGAGTGGGAATAAAATGCCGCAGTCGGGCGTCTTGAGCCGACACCACATAAAGGGCTTTAAAAGAAATGCACAGGTCGGCGTCTGAGCGACACCACATAAAGGGCTTTAAAAGAAATGCCACAGTCGGGCGTCTGAGCGACACCACAAAAAAGGGCTTTAAAAGAAATGCCACAGTCGGGCGTCTGAGCGACACCACATAAAGGGCTTTAAAAGAAATGCCACAGTCGGGCGTCTGAGCGACACCACATAAAGGGCTTTAAAAAAAATGCCACAGTCGGGGTCTGAGCGACACCACATAAAGGGCTTTAAAAGAAATGCCACAGTCGGGCGTCTGAGCGACACCACATAAAGGGCTTTAAAAGAAATGCCACAGTCGGGCGTCTGAGCGACACCACATAAAGGGCTTTAAAAGAAATGCCACAGTCGGGCGTCTGAGCGACACCACATAAAGGGCTTTAAAATAAATAATCACAATGAATATCCAGAGGTAGAACCGTCCCAGGGATACTCAATAATACAAATAATGCAACAGGTTAATCCATCATAAAATAATAATCATGGTCCTCACAAGTAACCAGTCGATATCCAAGTTTGGTTTAACAATATCTCCTCCGAAGACCGACACTAAGACCAACACTTGACCCATCCCAGACTGTAATCCTTAACCATGGACACGGCTATTCGAATAGGTTTAATCTCTGCAGAGGGTGTACTCTTTACCCACGAGTAACGGATTCCTTTAGTCCATCGGGACTAATTCCGTCTACGGCCTTTTAGTTGAAAACACGCCTAACTTGCACACACCAGCTTAACTCATCGGTGTCTGGAATCACCCACGACACTTGTTAAGCAAAACTCTAAGTGGGGAGGCTACAACCTCGCGTAGCATGGGATCAAATTTATATCGCGCGCTCTAAGGGGTGGCCTCCCCTCTCGGTCCCAACCGGAAACACCCATGCCCCCGGACCAGGTGGCATGCCTACCGGCTACAACCGATATCTTCCACCATGGCCTCTCTGTACGGTGTGTGCTTGAAAGGGGTTGACGACTTACTGAACCATACCCTACCTGCGGCAGGGACAAGTGGTAGTACATAGCAAGTATGGGGGTTACTGGAAACAAGACTCGGTCTACGGTCGACTCAGGAGGTTTATAAGTTCCCTGCATGACATGTAAACAAATATATTTCAATCAACAAAATCACCACTCAATATACCTTACCATGCCATACCGGACATAACCGTCCCGACGGGGACCGGCGACAAGCTCACGCCTACCCAAGGCCGAGGCTTTCCCGGATTCCTTTCCGGCATGCATGCAAGGCACATGAGGATGATTACCATCACAATATATTCATTTCCAACAGCAAGGAAATCACTAATATGCTTCATGCAAATGATCATATCACATGAAATAACAAGTTCTCCGATATAAGGTGGTGTTATAAACGTGTCAACTAACACACCAAAAATATTATTCCGGGGTTCAGAAATGCTTGCCTTTAATGGTGTGGAGAGGTGGGGGTGCTCTCCAAAATTTTTGAAAGCTTCCTTCTCTCCCAAAAATCCTATTTCCAAAATATGCAAATAACACATATTTCAAAAACAGTACAAAAAAGTTGTTTGGAAAATTTTCAAATAAATCTTAAAATAAACTAGACAATATTTGAGAGATGTAGGAAAAAGAATTAATTCATTTGGAGTTATACTTAAAAAGTTATAGGCAGTCAAAGTTGTGGTCAAAATCTGTTTTTAATAAAATCAGGAAAAAGAAAACGTTTCAGAGAGGAATACGCTTTCGTATAGAGAAGACGTATTACGGGTATTACGCCTCCACTTACTCCAGCGTGGACGGAGCGGGGTCGCTGACAGTGGGTCCAGAGGGCCCACTGGTCAGGTTTGACCAGTCTATCCCTCCCTCCTCTTCCTCTGCCCGAACGGAGCGAGGCAACGGCGATCGTCGCCGGCGAACGGCGGCTCCCCGCGGGTTCCAGAGGGTCTGGATGGATCCGCGAGACCGAGGCGGTCCTTCCGGTGGTCGCTGGGTAGACGGGGGTGGAAAGAGTCGTCGGCGGTGAGCTTCGCGGCGGAGGGGAGCTTCGGGAGCAGAGTGGTTTTGGGGCTACGGTGGTTCCCGATCAAAATCGAGTAGGGGGATGGGTTCACGGAGGGAAGGGGGAGTTCTTGGTGGAGAGAACGGAGAGGGAGGCCTTGGTGGTGCTGGAAGGCTGGGGCCATGGCGGCGGCTGTTGGTAGCCGGAGATGGGGAAGAAGACCTCCCCCGGGTCGATTGGCTGCCACGGGAGAACTAGGGGAGCATTCTAAGGTTGCCTGTGTGCTTGAATGGGTTCGGGGCCTCCTTTTAGTAGTGACGAGGTCGGTTCGCGGCGGTGGGGATAAGATCGCCGGCAAACCGACGTTCTGTAGCTGCAGGGGACGTGGCGGCGACGAGAGCTAGGCGACACGCTTGCGGATGAGCTCGCGCCTGTTCCAGGGGCCAGGTGGGAGCGGGAGAGGCTTGGGCGGCGCTGCCCGTGGCAGAGGCGCACTGCCGACGCCGGCGTGCCGCCAAAAGTGCTCTGGCGGTGGCGCTGTAGGGCGCCAGGGCGGGCTGGCGTGTTGTGGCGAGGCGGGGAGTGCGTGGCGAGGTTCTGCCGTGTGGGCCAAGACAGGGGCGCGACGCGGCGGCTCGTGTGCGCGGCTGCAATTTGCGCGCTCTGGGCGCGCCCAGCGCACGCCCACCAGATGCTCGGCGAAATGCCATGCATGCTAGGTGGCTCGGTTGGATCTGGGGGTTAGCAGGTCTAGGTTTGGGCTTGCAAGGAGATCAGTGGACAAGCTGGTTTGGTCAGGGGATCAGGTTCACAGTGCAAACCAAAAATTCATGCCAAAACAGATCATGCCCATAAGGTGTTTGACAAAATGCAAGGGCACTTAGGCAGTCTTGGAGTGGTCAAAAACTCCAGATGGTGGTCTCTTTAGATGCAAGAGAGAGTGGTGAGGTTAGTTGGCCAAAAGCAGAAACTTGTTAGTGCAAGTTTTGCAAAACTTCAATTCTGGACAGGAAATAAATGACATTATTTCATGAACCAAAAATAATCCAATGGGTGCATGCTCCTGGATTTAGGGGTTTTGTAGGGCTATATACAAGTGGGAGAAAGCACAAGATCATTGGAGCAAAATTAAATAGGGTTGTAGTAGAAATCACAAGGCTGGACCAGAATGAAAATGAGGTTGATTCACTCAAAATTTTCAAATAACATCATGGGTTTTTGCATAAAGTTGAATCATATGCTACTACCAATATCCCATAATTTTGGTGGAGGCTAGAAAGAATTATTTAAATGGGTTATAGTGCAAATTGCACTATGGACCAGAGAAGAAAATTTGTGTAGAGCTCAAAATATTTCATGAATAAAAGATATTTTTGCATAAAAGTGATTTAAAAACATCACATGACATCTCCAAATTTTGGTTGGAATTTTAAGTGAATTTATCAAATGGTTGTAGTTCAAATATGGCCATATAACCTTGAAAAACCATTTTTCAAGAAAATAAAGATCAAGCAATTTAATTATGTAATTAGTTATACTGATAAAAGGAAAGTTTTTCTTGAAGATTAAACAAGTCCAATAACATATTTGGAAGGTTTTTTTTCACTTTGAGGAAAAACTCATAATAACAAGGGAGAAAATGGGTTCAAAAATAAAAAGGGTGCCCAGAAAATAAAGGTTTTTAATTCCTGGCAAAAAAATTAATTTAATAAAACAAGGCCAAAATTTTTGGGTGTCACAACACTACCCTCCTTAAGAAAAATCTCGTCCTCGAGATTTGTTAAAGCTGTTTTAAGAAAAACTATAAGCAGTAAAAATGTGGCTACAGTGAGAGGGCAATAAGTGGTGAAAAACCACAGTGTGAAAACCGGTGCTGCGTGGAAAAGTCTATGGTTCGGGACAAAAACGTGAGATTCCTACGCTGGATATAAATTTAGAATAACTTCTAAATTTAAATATACGCTGGTCGTACCCGAGAGCACAGTGCTCCCTCTGGCTGACAGGTGGACCCGGGGTCCACTATCAGTCTCTTCTTCTCCCTCTGGTTCTCTCTTCTTCCTCTCTCCCGCGCGCTTTCTCCATCGGCGACGCCTAGCGCGTAGGGCATCTAGGCCGTACCGCGGTAGTGCGCGGCGTGCTAGCTGCCTGTGCAGCGTGCACTCACCTCGCGGGGCCAGCACGCTGGCGGGCACTGCTCGCAGATTCGACTCGACACCGGCGATCGGCGACGAGCGGCGTTGGTGGACTTCGCCCACCATACACCAAGCTCGAGCTATAAAACGGCCGGGGTGCTTCTCTCTTCTTCCTCACACCTGGCCTCACTTCTCCTCCTCCTCCTCCATTACTGCTTACAGAAGCTCGGGTTAGGCTCTAATGGCGGAGGCGATGCCGGACTGGTTTGCGATCCTGATATGCGTAGGGCTGGCGACACTGCTGGGGCTCTCCGTGCTCCTGTGCGCGATGATCCTCGACGAGCGTCGCGACGCTGCTGCTCGGGTGTTGGCTCTCCGCGGTGGTGGTGATCACGAGGAGTAGGTGGGTGTGCCGGGTGCTAACCGTTGTTAGGGGGTGATTAGCTGGATGCAACACTGTTGCAAAGTTTTGCAAACAGTGTATGTGTCCGAATGATTATGGTTGTGAGTCTGCTGCCGTGGTGCTGTGTGAAATTAATAAATCCACGCCGTGAGAAAGTGTAGATGTAGCAACTCAGGGAAAAGAAATCTCACTCCAGAATTTTGCGAGGGAAAAACAGTTAATTTAAAGGAGCATAAACCACAACAAAAACTACACACATTAGTAGAAACCAAATAATTGACTCGTCGTACAAACTCAGGGTATCACGCATAAGTCACACACATAAATAAATGTTGCAATAATGAACACCGCAGCGATGTTCTAAAATGGAAACGGTAACTGGACGGGGTCCCTAGAAAACGTCTCTGGTACTGGGATACACTCCTCTTCTATCGGGGGAAGTGGATTGACCAGTCGATGTACGTGTCTCTCCTGGTCGGGCCTTAGTGCTCTGCCGATGGCGATCTGAGGATTTAAATCTGCGAGGCTCTGAAGATAACCCATCACACGTTGGGATAAATGCTCTTGAGCGATGACGTACTGGACAAGGTTGGCCAGGACTGGGTCTCTCTCAATGCGTCCACCGGGAAAAGATGTCACTCCTCCGGGTGCTGCACGGCTCGGGAAGTAATAATACCCTCGTTCGCTGGCATAGGGTACCGCGAATCGAAGGCGAGCAAGCGCTTCGTATGCAACAGCTTCTATGGCCATCTGTGGGGTTGGCATAGATTTCCCCACGAAGGAGACCTCTGTTGGGTCTTGGTTTGAGTTTACGGGAGGGATGTGTACTGCTGCCCAATATCTTGAGGTGGAAGGGGTAATTCTTGATTTGAACAGCTCGTACTGGGGTGGCTGGGTAGCGCCCATGGTACTGCAGGTAAAATCCCGCAATATCTTGACAAAACTACCCGGGGTTGCATCTGGGGTTCTCAGATAAATGCTAGGGCTCGGCATGGCTAGGAAATGATATCCTCTCTCTTTTTTTAAGGTGAGAGGTGCTTGGCAAGGTCACGCGGTGGCCTTTTTATAGCACCGGAGCTGGGTCATTTTTACCGAGGTGAATGGTAAAGAAAATTTTCAGCTCTGTTCCAAGGGTCGGGGTCAAGCCACAGATTCACACATTTCACTATAGTGATGTGTTACTGTGGGGTTGACGGGGTGATTTTTGGTAACTGTGTCCGGGATAGAAATCTTATACTGCATACTGGCGTATCCAGGCAAGGCTACTATTAAAACAGAGGCACGACAACAGGCGGCATTTAATTACAAGGCCACACGATTACAAAGCGAGGGTACACTGGGACTCGATACGACTCGGGTGACTTAGTCTACCTCGTTTACATCCAAGCGGGCGTGCCTTGAGGCTCCTCCACGGGTCTCGTCGTCGGAATTAGCTGGAGTGGGTTGAGGGGCTGCAGGCTCGGGGTAGCGATGAGGACCATCTCGGGGATTGTTGGCCACAATCCCGTTGGAGTGTGCTCCCAATATGCGACGAAGCACCTCTGGGGTTATCGCAGCACCTTGGCCGATGGCTGGGGCAGGCCTCAGGGACTCGATCGGGTGTCCAAACAGCACGACTGGGTTGTCGGCGTTGGGCTCGTTTTCTTCTCTCGCCGGGGCTCGACGAACCAGCTCTCCACGAGCTGCGATTAGATCAATAGTGATTTGATCGCACAGTTCCTCTAGTGCACTTACATAGCGCACTAGGTGCAACAATGCAGGATCCGTCTCGTGATCTCCGTTGGCAACTTGGGGGTCTACCATACCCTTCACGTCTGGGGTAGTAGTGGAACGAGCGACAGTTAACTCTGGGCGACAAGTGCCGGAGATGAACTATAGCCTCTCGAGCAGCTAGTTGGATGGCTTGAAGCTCAAAGGAAGTTGTTCTTCCGGTGAACCTGTAGGGGCGCTCGGGCTCTAGACCCCTACCGTAGATGTGTACAGTGGCCCAGAATTGACGGCTCTCACCGCTCATGGGTCCTTGGTACACAACATATTCTGGGGGCTCTTCTAACGCATAGGCACGACGGGTGAGGTTTGCGAGTATGGTCACAAAGCCTCCAAGGTTGGTTGCTGTGGTCTCATTGTGCACGACAGGGCCAGGCATTGTAGCTTGGTTTGGGGTAGAGGCTGTGCTGTGTTGTGTTGGGGCTAGCGTGCCCCTTTTTATAGGAAAAAGGGGACGGAGTCTTCCTTCGCACGCTTGCGAGAAAGGACTATTTAGGGGCCGGTCACTGGCGCATGAGCGACAGGTTAGGTTGATAGGTTGGGCACCGACTGCCAAAAAGGTGTTGGGTCACTGTGTGGCTATCTTGCACGAGAAGCTTGGCTGGGGTTTGGTTATGGTTTGGGGGTTGGTTTGCCTAAGTTTATAGACCCGGCTAAGATAGGATTAGCCAATGGTCAGCCTGGCTCTGATACCAAGTCTGTCACGACCGGGTTTTCCAGACATAAATTTCCAGAAAAGACCGTCGTGCTCATCAGCCCCAGGATTACTGTTAGCTGATGAGGCTCCAACTTGATACAGAAATTCCAAGCAAATACAACATATGTAGTACAAGACCATTCTGGCCTGTGAGTACAACAATTGGGTTTCTAGTGGTTGATGGCGGAAGCGGTTTGTGGATCGTCAGCGTATAGGGGACTCCATTTCCCACAGGAACAGCTGACCAGGTTAACTCCTATCTTCGCGAGGCTGCTATCACCGTTGCTTAGGTCCCGAGGCTGTCATCGTCACGCTCCTCTCCAAGCAGAAATCTGGCCAAGACAATAGCCAGGGACAAGCCAGTGAGTACTTTGAATGTACTCGCAAACATTAAGAACACAGGTATAATATAATTGATAATCATGCACTGAAAAATTCTATGATCACATCGTCAGTCATAAATAAAACATCTTTTATGCATGCAAGCAGGTTATTTTCATGCAACATGAATAAGCAGTAATAGAGTGGGAATAAAATGCCGCAGTCGGGCGTCTGAGCGACACCACATAAAGGGCTTTAAAAGAAATGCCACAGTCGGGCGTCTGAGCGACACCACATAAAGGGCTTTAAAAGAAATGCCACAGTCGGGCGTCTGAGCGACACCACATAAAGGGATTTTAAAAGAAATCACAGTCGGGCGTCTGAGCGACACCACATAAAGGGCTTTAAAAGAAATGCCACAGTCGGGCGTCTGAGCGACACACATAAAGGGCTTAAAAAAATGCCACAGTCGGGCGTCTGAGCGACACCACATAAAGGGCTTTAAAAGAAATGCCACAGTCAGGCGTCTGAGCGACACCACATAAAGGGCTTAAAAAGAAATGGCCACAGTCGGGCGTCTGAGCGACACCACATAAAGGGCTTTAAAAGAAATGCCACAGTCGGGCGTCTGAGCGACACCACATAAAGGGCTTTAAAAGAAATGCCACAGTCGGGCGTCTGAGCGACACCACATAAAGGGCTTACAAGATAAATAATCACAATGAATATCCAGGAGGTAGAACCGTCCCAGGGATACTCAATAATACAAATAATGCAACAGGTTAGTCCATCACAAAATAATAATCATGGTCCTCACAAGTAACCAGTCGATATCCAAGTTTGGTTTAACAATATCTCCTCCGAAGACCGACACTAAGACCAACACTTGACCCATCCCAGACTGTAATCCTTAACCATGGACACGGCTATTCGAATAGGTTTAATCTCTGCAGAGGGTGTACTCTTTACCCACGAGTAACGGATTCCTTTAGTCCATCGGGACTAATTCCGTCTACGGCCTTTTAGTTGAAAACACGCCTAACTTGCACACACCAGCTTAACTCATCGGTGTCTGGAATCACCCACGACACTTGTTAAGCAAAACTCTAAGTGGGGAGGCTACAACCTCGCGTAGCATGGGATCAAATTTATATCGCGCGCTCTAAGGGGTGGCCTCCCCTCTCGGTCCCAACCGGAAACACCCATGCCCCCGGACCAGGTGGCATGCCTACCGGCTACAACCGATATCTTCCACCATGGCCTCTCTGTACGGTGTGTGCTTGAAAGGGGTTGACGACTTACTGAACCATACCCTACCTGCGGCAGGGACAAGTGGTAGTACATAGCAAGTATGGGGGTTACTGGAAACAAGACTCGGTCTACGGTCGACTCAGGAGGTTTATAAGTTCCCTGCATGACATGTAAACAAATATATTTCAATCAACAAAATCACCACTCAATATACCTTACCATGCCATACCGGACATAACCGTCCCGACGGGGACCGGCGACAAGCTCACGCCTACCCAAGGCGAGGCTTTCCCGGATTCCTTTCCGGCATGCATGCAAGGCACATGAGGATGATTACCATCACAATATATTCATTCCAACAGCAAGGAAATCACTAATATGCCTCATGCAAATGATCATATCACATGAAATAACAAGTTCTCCGATATAAGGTGGTGTTATAAACGTGTCAACTAACACACCAAAAATATTATTCCGGGGTTCAGAATGCTTGCCTTTAATGGTGTGGAGAGGTGGGGGTGCTCTCCAAAATTTTTGAAAGCTTCCTTCTCTCCCAAAAATCCTATTTCCAAAAATATGCAAATAACACATATTTCAAAAACAGTACAAAAAAGTTGTTTGGAAAATTTTCAAATAAATCTTAAAATAAACTAGACAATATTTGAGAGATGTAGGAAAAAGAATCAATTCATTTGGAGTTATATTAAAAAGTTATCAGTCAAAGTTGTGGTCAAAATCTGGCTTTTAAAAAAATCAGGAAAAAGAAAACGTTTCAAGAGATTACGCTTTCGTACAGAGAAGACGTATTACGGGTATTACGCCTCACTTACTCCAGCGTGGACGGCGCGGGGTCGCTGACAGTGGGTCCAGAGGGCCCACTGGTCAGGTTTGACCAGTCTATCCCTCCCTCCTCTTCCTCTGCCCGAACGGAGGCGAGGCAACGGCGATCGTCGCCGGCGAACGGCGGCTCCCCGCGGGTCCAGAGGGTCTGGATGGATCCGTGAGATCGAGGCGGTCCTTCCGTGGTCGCTGGGTAGACGGGGGTGGAAAGAGTCGTCGGCGGTGAGCTTCGCGGCGGAGGGGAGCTTCGGGAGCAGAGTGGTTTTGGGGCTACGGTGGTTCCCGATCAAAATCGAGTAGGGGGATGGGTTCACGGAGGGAAGGGGGAGTTCTTGGTGGAGAGAACGGAGAGGGAGAGGCCTGGTGGTGCGGGAAGAGCTGGGGCCATGGCGGCGGCTGTTGTAGCCGGAGGTGGGGAAGAAGACCTCCCCCGGGTCGATTGGGTGCCACGGGAGAACTAGGGGAGCATTCTAAGGTTGCCTGTGTGCTTGAATGGGTTCGGGGCCTCCTTTTGTAGTGCGACGAGGTCGGTTCCGCGGTGGTGGGGATAAGATCGCCGGCAAACCGACGTTCTGTAGCTGCAGGGGACGTGGCGGCGACGAGAGCTAGGCGACACGCTTGTGGATGAGCTCGCGCTGTTCCAGGGGCCAGGTGGCGAGCGGGAGAGCTTGGGCGGCGCTACCCGTGGCAGAGGCGCACTGCCGACACCGGCGTGCCACCAAAAGTGCTCTAGCGGTGGTGCTGTAGGGCGCCAGGGCGGGCTGGCGTGTTGAGGCGGGGAGTGCGTGGCGAGTTCTGCCGTGTGGGCCAAGACAGGGGCGCGACGCGGCGGCTCGTGTGCGGCGGCTGCAATTTGCGCGCTCTGGGCGCGCCCAGCGCACGCCCACCAGATGCTCGGCGAAATGCCATGGCATGCTAGGTGGCTCGGTTGGAGCTGGGGGTTAGCAGGTCTAGGTTTGGGCTTGCAAGGAGATCAGTGGAAGCTGGTTTGTCAGGGGATCAAGGTTCACAGTGCAAAAACCAAAAATTCATGCCAAAACAGATCCATGCCCATAAGGTGTTTGACAAAATGTAAGGGCACTTAGGCAAGTCTTGGAGTGGCCAAAAACTCCAGATGGTGGTCTCTTTAGATGTACAAGAGGTGGTGAGGTTAGTTTGCCAAAAGCAGAAACTTGTTAGTGCAAGTTTTGCAAAACTACAATTCTGGACAGGAAATAAATGACATTATTTCATGAACCAAAATTAATCCAATGGGTACATGCTCCTGGATTTAGGGGTTTTGTAGGGCTATATACAAGTGGAGAAAGCACAAGATCATTGGAGCAAAATTAAATAGGGTGTAGTAGAAATCACAAGGCTGGACCAGAATGAAAATGAGGTTGATTCACTCAAAATTTTCAAATAACATCATTGGGTTTTTGCATAAAGTGAATCATATGCTACTACCAATATCCCATAATTTTGGTGGAGGCTAGAAAGAATTATTTAAATGGGTTATAGTGCAAATTGCACTATGGACCAGAGAAGAAATTTTGTGTAGAGCTCAAAATATTTCATGAATAAAAGATATTTTTGCATAAAAGTGATTTAAAAACATCACATGACATCTCCAAATTTTGGTTGGAATTTTAAGTGAATTTATCAAATGGTTGTAGTTCAAATATGGCCATATAACCTTGAAAAACCATTTTTCAAGAAAATAAAGATCAAGCAATTTAATTAGGTAATTAGTTATACTGATAAAAGAAAAGTTTTTCTTGAGAGGTTAAACAAGTCCAATAACATATTTGGAAGGTTTTTTTTCACTTTGAGGAAAAACTCTATAATAACAAGGGAGAAAATGGTTCAAAAATAAAAAGGGTGCCCAGAAAATAAAGGTTTTTAATTCCTGGCAAAAAAATTTAATTTAATAAAACAAGGCCAAAAATTTTGGGTGTCACACCGGCCACTACGGCCTCCTCCCCGCCGGATCCGAGGGATCCCGTCCTTCCCGCTTCATCCCGTTGCCGGAGTCTGCAAGCCGCCGCCGCTCTTCCTTGTCAGGAGGAGGACGACGCCATCTACGTCGCTGGCCTCGTCCACGCAGGCAGGCTGAGTCCCCGTGAGGCCCGGCCCATCTCCACTCCAGCCCGCAGAGAAGAACAGCTTCGCGGATCAAATGCCTAGCCGGCCCAGTTGCAGGGTTCCAAGCCCAGCTCCAGGCCTGCCTGCCTCTTGCGTGCCTAGGCCGCAACGGCGCTCCGGGCCGCTTCGGCGCTAAGGCCTCCTTCTCAGGCCCAGTGCCTTTCTCACTGTGCCAAAGGCCTCGAATGCCCACTGTGAGCAGCGCCCCCAGCACTTCCAGTTTCGGCCCGTTTCATATTTTTTTTCTGCCTGGCGAATTTTGTTATTTTTCCAGAGAACGCAGTTTTGCAGAAAAGCCCTCATACATCATGCATATTGTGACTCACAAACGATGCATCATATTAAAATAAACTTAATATGAAAAATGCTTAGAATTGCATCTAGTTTCATAATATGCTATTTTTCATCATGTTTAAAATATTTAAAATGATGTTTGGTTATATTACTCCTATTGCCATGTTAAAATGATTTAATTCATAACTAATAACCGTAGCTCCAAATTAACAAACTTTATATGTAAATGGGGTAGAATTGCCTAGTTTAACATGGTGTCTACTTTGCAATGTTTAAAAACTCTAAAATTGTGTTTAGGGCAGAACAGTACCAAATCTATAATATGCTCATGAGGAGTTTCCGGAAATTGTTGTTCGTTGCTTTCCGGCCTCATTTAAACCTTGACTAGATAGGTAGTTTTCATTTGCTTCCCCTCTTGCCATGCTAACAACATTTAATCTTGTTGGGTACATAAACGAGAGAGAACTAAATAAGTCATGTGGTTTTTCGTCAATACGTAACGGAGTTGCATATTGAGCTCCACTTAATTTGTAGTATTGCTTGTGCATTTTGCCATGCCTCATTAAACCGGACATGCATCATACTTGGTTGTGCATCATGCTATGTTGATGTGGTGGTTGTTTACTATGTTGTTTGTTTCTTTCCGGTGTTTGCTTCTTCGGGTTGGATCCGGTAACGTCGTGCTTGTGAGGAACCGTTCGTCTATGTCCGTTTGTCTTCTTCATGGACTCGTTCTTCTTCCTTGCGGGATTTCAGGCAAGATGACCATACCCTCGAAATCACTTCTATCTTTGCTTGCTTAGTTGCTCGCTCTTTTGCTATGCCTATGCTGCGATACCTACCACTTGCTTATCATGCCTCCCATATTGTTAAGCCAAGCCTCTAACCCACCTTGTCCTAGCAAACCGTTGATTGGCTATGTTACCGCTTTGCTCAGCCCCTCTTATAGCGTTGTTAGTTGCAGGTGAAGATTGAAGTTTGTTCCTTGTTGGAACATGGAGATCGTTCCTTGTTGGAACATGTTTACTTGTTGGGATATCACAATATATCTTATTTAATTAATGCATCTATATACTTGGTAAAGGGTGGAAGGCTCGGCCTTATGCCTGGTGTTTTGTTCCACTCTTGCCGCCCTAGTTTCCGTCATATCGGTGTTATGTTCCCGGATTTTGCGTTCCTTACGCGGTTGGGTAATAATGGGAACCCCTTGACAGTTCGCCTTAAGTAAAGCTCTTCCAGCAATGCCCAACATTGGTTTTACCATTTCGCCACCTAGCCTTTTCTTTTCCCTTGGGAGTCGCGCTCCTGAGGGTCATCATTATTTTACCCCCCCCCCCCGGGCCAGTGCTCCTCTGAGTGTTGTCCAACTGAGCTGTGCCGGTGGCACCAGGGGCAACTCTGGGCTGGCTACCCGTACCTGCAATCTGAGTGTGCCCTGAGAAAGAGATATGTGCAGCTCCTATCGGGATTTGTCGGCACATTCGGGCGGTGTTGTTGGTTTAGTTTTACCCTGTCGAAATGTCTGTTGTACCGGGATACCGAGTCTGATCGGAATGTCTCGGGAGGAGGTCTATTCCTTCGTTGACCGTGAGAGCTTGTGATGGGCTAAGTTGGGACACCCCTGCAGGGATTTGAACTTTCGAAAGCCGTGCCCGCGGTTATGGGCAGATGGGAATTTGTTAACGTTGTCCGTTGTAGAAAACCTGAAGTTGACCTTAATTAAAATAATCAACCGCGTGGTAACCGTGATGGTCTCTTTCCCGGCAGAGTCCGGGAAGTGCAACACGGTGTTGGAGTTATGCTTTGACGGTAGGTTGTTAGAGATCACTTCTTGATCATAGTTTTTCGATCGTGCTTTGCCTCTCTTCTCGCTCTCTTTTGCAAAGGTTAGCCACCATATATGCTAGTCGCTTGCTGCAGCTCCACCTCATACCTTTACCTTACCCATAAGCTTAAATAGTCTTGATCGCGAGGGTGCGAGATTGCTGAGTCCCCGTGGCTCACAGATACTTCCAAAACCAGCTTGCAGGTGCCGATGAGTCCGTGCAGATGACGCAACCAAGCTCAAGGAGGAGCTCGATGAAGATCTTGTCCTTTGGTAGGTTTGTTCTAGTTGATCAGTAGTGGAGCCCAGTTGGGGTCGATCGGGGACCTTTGTCGCATTTAGGGTTCTTCTTTTATTTTGGCTCCGTAGTCGGACCTTGATTGTATTTGGATGTTGTAATGCTTTATTCATGTATTGTGTGAAGTGGCGATTGTAAGCCAACTATGTATCTTTTTTCCCTTATGTATTACATGGGTTGTGTGAAGATTACCTCATTTGCGACATTGCTTTCAATGCGGTTATGCCTCTAAGTCGTGCTTCGACCACGTGGGAGATATAGCCGCATCGAGGGCGTTACAAGTTGGTAATCAGAGCCTTCCCCGACCTTAGGAGCCCCATTGCTTGATTGTTTTTAGCGGCCGAGTTGTGTCTAGAAAAATGTTTTGAGTCATTTAGGATTTATATATCGGAGAGTTTAGGAATTCTTTTTACTTCCTAGTCTCTCATCGCTCTGGTAAGGCATCTGACGTAGAGTTTTGACTCTTCTCTTCCCAAATTTCACTAAAAAAAATTTAGGATCACGCGGGTATCTTGGAATCATTCCGATGGTTTTGTGACGAGAACATTGTCTTGGTGCCTCCTGTCAGGGGTTTTGTGGAAGTGTCCCGGGGAGTTGAGCTCTGAGGTGTTGTCGTCATAATTTTATCGTTGCAGTTCTGGAATACCTGAGTTTAGTATGCCGACATCGAAAATCTCTTTTATGTAGTTCGTTGGTGAGATAACCTCGACGCCACCCAGTACTGGGGCGGGAGTTCGGGAGTATCGCCATAACTTGTATAACGGATGCTTTTCGAAGGTTGAGGTAGACGATTTCCGAAGGTTTCTTGGTTATGTGCTGAAGGATGGATACTGCTGGATGTAGGATTTGCTAGTTTGGGTGAGATATTATGCTTCCCCTGTATCCCCAACACCTGATTGCATAACCGGAAAATTTCGGGAGTTTATAAGTGGGAATTCAAGTAGCTCTTAGGATATCTTTCCAACAGATGTATGATATGAAATTGGGGTTCGACGTCTAGTGGTCTGCCTATTCACGGTTGGTTTTACAGTGGTCTCGTTGTGTCTTAAAGAGTCCTTGTCTATGCCGACTCAGGGACGTTTCGTATGTCATGTGCACTACCTTGTACATGATGGTGTTGTACGATCGAGCCCGTGTAGGCCCCACCACGAAAACTTCGGACGAAATCTCTATCATATGTTTGTTCTGACTTATTCTGCAAGCCAATCCTTTGTTTTTGTTTGGAGTTGTGGTATTCGAGTTGCTTCAATGTCAAGTGTTGATTCCATACCTTTTCCTAAGTGGTGTTCTCATACTCCTATGCGAATACTAATCCTCCTTGATAATCGAGATTGTTATGCCAATCTTGTTCAACCGGTGTGTTTCTCTTCAAGTGGATCCGATCACTTCATCATCCGCAAGTTCAACTCATAGTCTTCTCAACGGTGTTTGTTTCATCCGTTTCCAAGTTGCCTTTGTTTTTCCCGCCCACCCACCCTTTTTCTTCAACGATTCAGATTTCTTATTCAAGTATCTTTTTATTGATGTGAGGTCTCTCCATTCTTTTCTATCAATATTCTTATCCGTTGATTCTCATGAAGATACTAACGGAGCTTCTAGTTCATCATTCTTCTTTCTTTTATCTTCTCCGGTGGTTTCAATTCAAGCCTTGTTGATCATATCCTTCCCTCGTTTCTAATACCATCTCATACCGGTGCACCTCTTAATCATTCACATCCCGCTATACATTTGTTTCGGAGTGCTCAAGACATCTCGAAGATTCGTGTTTTCCACTCTGCTTTCGTTCAAACTCTTTCGAGGATGTTATCTCATTCAAGCCATTTAATTCAACCAATGCATTCTCCTTTTTCAAGTAATCGTTCAACGGTGTTTCTTTTGAGTGGGCCCTAACCCACAGGTCTTTTCCCAGGATCTTACCTGACTCTTCTTATTTCCTAGAGATATCCTCAAAATTTCCTATCAAAGTTTGATGTAAGAATGAATTATCATCAGTCAAATGTATTTCTCCAAGATCTTTCAAATTCATTTCATCATTGATTCATCTTTTATATTCTTCTTTATTCCGGTGCCTAAACAATTCTTGGTGATGTTTCTCGTCGTCATTCTCAACATTTGAAGACCGAAGAAGAGTTTTACCTCCTTATCTTATTCGTTGTTTCAGAGAATCGTGGTTCTAATTCGAGGTCATCCTCTCATAATTGTTTGATTGTGAGAATTCTTTTCACCCATCCGAAGCAAATTCAAGAGTCTTCTCAATTTGATTCTCCGGAGCCCATCATCTCATAATTATTCATTCCCAGCCTTCAGTTATCGTTCCTAATCTTACCGGTGCATCGTTCAAGTGATCTTTAATCAGTTTGTGATCCCTTCATTCTCATGGATCTAAATTCTCTCAAGCATCTTCGTGTATTTGCTAATTCTTCCGGTGTTTCTTTACGTTTTATTCGTTCCTTTTCAATTCTCACGGTGGTTCGTTCAAGAGTTCTTGTCATTCGTTGTCATATCAATTCTCTCATTCTTTCAAATCCTACCGGTGGTTCGTCGAAGACCTTCTCAACTTTGTGCTATATCTATCTTAATCTTTTCTACGAGAATAAGCAATATGCCAAATCCGTTCATTGTCATCAATTTAATTGGTGAAGGATAAGCATAATGTAATTTTTATTCTTGTTTCATCGAGTATATTCAATTATTTATTACGGAGGCTCATCAAATTCTCAGTATCATTTGTCTCATCTTTTCTTTTCCGGAGTTCCAGCTCTCTCAATTTATTTCATCGTGAAGATCCATCTAAACCATTACAAGGTTTCACCTTGTGTTTCCAACTTCCCTTTCCTTTCGTTTGATTCATTCCTTTTGTTACCGGAGTTCTTCATGGAGGCTCTACATGATGGTTCATCAAGGATTTAATTCCTTCTCGAAGTGTTCATTGAGATTCTTTTCAGAGGAGCTCAAGTTTTCTTCATCTTGCAATCCGGAGTGCAATTCTTTTTGCCTTATCTTTTGAGGTGGTGTTATGTCATTGTTGACAATTTCCCTTCATGTTTCATGATTCAAAACTTGTCAGGAATGAGATATTTAAACCCATCAATCTCTTCATTGGAGTTATCTTGTGTCATGTTTCAACCTAAAGTTTTCCCCTAAGGATTGTTTATGATGCTTATAAATGACCCAAGTTCTTCTTTATCCTCCCGGTGAAATAAGTTTCTCGTCTCCTTGTTCTATCAATCCAATTATTTTCCGTGAGTGGCAGAATTTCACCTCATATTTTGAGATGTATTCCTTAAGCCCATATGAAGCTATTTTCGTTGTTGGTTTTCCAACAACTCCGTTCTAGCTTTTGTTGTGAGCGTGCTCTCTCAGACCTGTTTCTTCCCTTCGTTTCATTCCATTCTTACTTTTGTTTCCGGAGGCATTGTGTGATGTTCATCTCTTTTCAACCCATCATCTCGTGTTGTCAAAGATCATGTTCTTTTCATGCCTTTCCTTTTAACCGGAGTGTTGTGTCCTCTTTTCAAGTATCCTCTCATCTTGTCAAGTTCAATTCCTTCCATTTACAGGCGGAGTGCTGTCCAAATTATATCACTCTTATTCCTTCCCTATCTTGTTTAACCAGAGTATTGTGCCCCTTTGTTCAAGTTCTTTTCGCCTTAACAAGCCTTGCATCTCTTTTCAACCAGAGTGCTGCCCGAATTTGGTCTTCCTTGATCCCCTTCCTTAACCGGAGTGTGTCAATATATATCTTCCCTTCAACCTCAAGGTTTTTCGCAATGTTCTTTGTCCCTCTTTTCTAACGGAGTGTTTTCAAATTTGTCATCTCCGTTATTCTTTTTCTCGAAATGGCTTAACCTTTTCAAGGTTCTTTGGTCTCACTTGTTTGTCAAAGAAGCAACTTAGTTTTACCTCTTCTCTTTCTCTTCCGTTTTCCCTCCGGTGCCATTCTAGATCTCGGGACGAGATCCTCTCGTAGTGATGGAGTGTTGTAACGCCCCGAGACCGATGTGCCAGTTGTCGTCCAGTAATTCGCCATCGTTGCCATGTAATTCGCTGCGTGTTGCCATCTTGTCATGTCATCATGTGCATTGCATCATCATGTTTTTCAAAACTTGGCATCTGTCCGGTCTCCCCGTTCCTTTCCGTTGTCCCGTTCTGAGTCAACCACACTTTGCCACGCGCCCGCGGCATGTCCGAAATAGTATTTTTATAAGTGGCCCGGAAAATGTCCTCGGAATGGTTGAAAGTTGGCGTGTGGTCTTATTATGGTGTGGTCAGAGCACCTTGTCCAAGTTTCGTTGCATTCGGAGCTCGTTTGATAGCCAACCGTATATATATAGCGCACGTTGTCGGTATTTTCGTCGGACGTTTTCGGTCTTCGGAAACCCGTGTGGGGCTGTAGTTCTTTTCTCTCCTCTCAGTCGATGGCCCTCTACACAGCCCTTCTAGCCCATCTACCTAACCCCCTCCACTCCGAAACGTCCGATTGCGATCGAACGGCTCCGAAACGGGTTAAAACCCCCTCTCCTAGCCCCTGCCTATAAATGGACGCCCTACCCATCCATTTTTGAAACCCTAGCCCCTCCTCCTCGTTTTTCCGCAGCCACCCTCTCCACCGCCGCCACTTGTCGCGCCCCCATCGGCCAGCCCGCTGTCGGCGACGTGCGCAGCCAATCATGCGCTGCCACGTCGCGCCCAGTGCCTCCACCAGCCCCACGGCCCGCCTGGCCCAACCGAGGCCCGCCCGGGCCAGATCCCCTTCGCTCGCAGCCGCCAAGGCTGTTCCTCCTCGATCCGACCTGGATCGGGAGGGAGCCGGAGCGCTGCTCTTCCCCGCCGCGCCGGCGAGTCCGCCTGCCTGCGTCTTCATGGACTCGTTCTTCTTCCTTGCGGGATCTTAGGCAAGATGATCATACCCTCGAAATCACTACTATCTTTGCTTTGCTAGATGCTCGCTCTTTTGCTATGCCTATGCTGCGATACCTACCACTTGCTTATCATGCCTCCCATATTGTTGAACCAAGCCTCTAACCCACCTTGTCCTAGCAAACCGTTGTTTGGCTATGTTACCGCTTTGCTCAGCCCCTCTTATAGCGTTGTTAGTTGCAGGTGAAGATTGAAGTTTGTTCCTTGTTGGAACATGGAGATCGTTCCTTGTTGGAACATGTTTACTTGTTGGGATATCACAATATCTCTCATTTAATTAATGCATCTATATACTTGGTAAAGGGTGGAAGGCTCGGCCTTATGCCTGGTGTTTTGTTCCACTCTTGCCGCCCTAGTTTCCGTCATATCGGTGTTTATGTTCCCGGATTTTGCGTTCCTTACGCGGTTGGGTTATAATGGGAACCCCTTGACAGTTCGCCTTGAATAAAACTCCTCCAGCAATGCCCAACATTGGTTTTACCATTTCCACCTAGCCTCTTTCCCTTGGGTCTTCCCTGAGGGTCATCTTATTTTACCCCCCCCCCCAGTGCTCCTCTGAGTGTTGGTCCAACCGAGCGATGTCCGGGCTACCAGGGGCAACTCTGGGCTGGCCTACCCGACGTCTGGCTCATCTGAGTGTGCCCTGAGAAAGAGATATGTGCAGCTCCTATCGGGATTTGTCGGCACATTCGGGCGGTGTTGCTGGTTTGTTTTACCTCGAAATGTCGTGGATACCGAGTCGTGATCGGTACCTGGAGGAGGTCTATTCCTTCGTTGACCGTGAGAGCTTGTGGCTAAGTTGGGACACCCCTGCAGGGATTTGAACTTTCAAAAGCCGTGCCCGCGGTTATGGGCAGATGGGAATTTGTTAATGTCCGGTTGTAGATAACTTGAACCTTAACTAATTAAAATGCATCAACCGCGTGTGTACCGTGATGGTCTCTTTTTGCGGAGTCCGGGAAGTGAACACGGTGTTGGAGTTATGCTTGACGTAGGTTGTTCTAGGATCACTTCTTGATCATAGTTTCGTCGATCGTGCTTTGCCTTCTCTTCTCGCTCTCATTTGCGTATGTTTAGCCACCATATATGCTAGTCGCTTGCTGCAGCTCCACCTCATACCTTTACCTTACCCATAAGCTTAAATAGTCTTGATCGCGAGGGTGCGAGATTGCTGAGTCCCCGTGACTCACAGATACTTCCAAAACCAGCTTGCAGGTGCCGATGAGTCCGTGCAGATGACGCAACCAAGCTCAGGAGGAGCTCGATGAAGATCTTGTCCTTTGCGTGTTTCGTTCTAGTTGATCAGTAGTGGAGCCCAGTTGGGGTCGATCGGGGACCTTTGTCGCATTTGGGGTTCTTCTTTTATTTTGGCTCCGTAGTCGGGCCCTGATTGTATTTGGTTGTTGTAATGCTTTATTCATGTAATTGTGTGAAGTGGCGATTGTAAGCCAACTATGTATCTTTTTCCCTTATGTATTACATGGGTTGTGTGAAGATTACCTCACTTGCGACATTGCTTTCAATGCGGTTATGCCTCTAAGTCGTGCTTCGACACGTGGGAGATATAGCCGCATCGAGGGCGTTACAGATGAGATCAAGGTGTCACCGGTGACGATGGTGATCATGACGGTGCTTTGGAGATGGAGATCACAAGGCACAAGATGATGATGGCCATATCATATCACTTATATTGATTGCATGTGATGTTTATCCTTTATGCATCTTATTTTGCTTAGTTCGACGGTAGCATTATAAGATGATCTCTCACTAAATTTCAAGGTATAAGTGTTCTCCCTGAGTATGCACCGCTACAGTTCGTCGTGCCGAGACACCACGTGATGATCGGGTGTGATAAGCTCTACGTTCACATACAACGGGCGCAAGCCAGTTTTGCACACGCAAATACTCGGGTTAAACTTGACGAGCCTAGCATATGCATATGGCCTCGGAACACTGTGTACCTCTTGAGCACTGCGTTGTTCCTCGAAGAGAAGGATGATGCAGCAAAGGTAGCGTAAGTATTTCCCTCAGTTTTTGAGAACCAAGGTATCAATCCAGTAGGAGGCTACGCGCGAGTCCCTCGTACCTGCACAAAACAAATAAATCGTCGCAACCAACGCGAATAGGGGTTGCCAATCCCTACACAGCCACTTACGAGAGTGAGATCTGATAAATATGATAAGATAATATTTTTGGTATTTTTGTGATAAAGATGCAAAGTAAAATAAAGGCAAAGTAAAATGCAAAGGAAATAACTAAGTAGTAGGAGACTAATATGATGAAGATAGACCCGGGGGGCATAGGTTTCACTAGTGGCTTCTCTCGAGAGCATAAGTATTCTACGGTGGGTGAACAAATTACTGTTGAGCAATTGACAGAATTGAGCATAGTTATGAGAATATGTAGGTATGATCATGTATATAGGCATCACGTCTGAGACAAGTAGACCGACTCCTGCCTGCATCTACTACTATTACTCCACTCATCGACCGCTATCCAGCATGCATCTAGAGTATTAAGTTAAAAACAGAGTAACGCCTTAAGCAAGATGACATGATGTAGAGGGATAGACTCATGCAATATGAAGGAAAACCCCATCTTGTTATCCTCGATGGCAACAATACAATACGTGCCTTGCTGCCCCTACTGTCACTGGGAAAGGACACCGCAAGATTGAACCCAAAGCTAAGCACTTCTCCCATTGCAAGAAAGATCAATCTAGTAGGCCAAACCAAACTGATAATTCGAAGAGACTTGCAAAGATAACCAATCATACATAAAAGAATTCAGAGAAGATTCAAATATTGTTCATAGATAACTTGATCATAAACCCACAATTCATCGGTCTCAACAAACACACCGCAAAAAAAGATTACATCGAATAGATCTCCACAAGAGAGGGGGAGAACATTGTATTGAGATCCAAAAAGAGAGAAGAAGCCATCTAGCTACTAACTATGGACCCGTAGGTCTGAGGTAAACTACTCACACTCATCGGAGGGGCTATGGTGTTGGTATAGAAGCCCTCCGTGATCGATGCCCCCTCCGGCGGAGCTCCGGAACAGGCCCCAAGATGGGATCTCGTGGATACAGAAAGTTGCGGCGGTGGAATTAGGGTTTTGGCTCCGTATCTGATCGTTTGGGGGTACGTAGGTATATATAGGAGGAAGTCGGTGGAGCAACAGGGGGCCCACGAGGGTGAGGGCGCGCCTGGGGGCGCCCCCTACCTCGTGGCCTCCTTTTTGTCTTGACGTAGGGTCCAAGTCTCCCGGTCTTGTTCGTTGAGAAAATCACGTTCCCGAAGGTTTCATTCCGTTTGGACTCCGTTTGATATTCCTTTTCTTCGAAACCCTAAAACAGGCAAAAAAACAGCAATTCTGGGCTGGGCCTCCGGTTAATAGGTTAGTCCCAAAAATAATATAAAAGTGGATAATAAAGCCCAATAATATGTCCAAAACAGTAGATAATATAGCATGGAGCAATCAAAAATTATAGATACGTTGGAGACGTATCAAGCATCCCCAAGCTTAATTCCTGCTTGTCCTCGAGTAGGTAAATGATAAAAACAGAATTTTTGATGCGGAGTGCTACTTGGCATAATTTCAATGTAATTCTTCTTAATTGTGTATGAATATTCAGATCCGAAAGATTCAAGACAAAAGTTTATTGATCATTAAAAATAATAATACATCAAGCATACTAACAAAGCAATTATGTCTTCTCAAAATAACATGGCCAAAGAAAGTTATCCCTACAAAATCATATAGTCTGGCTTATCTATCTTCACCACACAAAAATATTTAAATCATGCACAACCCCGATGACAAGCCAAGCAATTGTTTCATACTTTTGACTTTCTCAAACTTTTTCAATCTTCACGCAATACATGAGCGTGAGCCATGGATATAGCACTATAGGTGAAATAGAATGGTGGTTGTGGAGAAGAAAAAAGGGAGAAGATAGTCTCACATCAACTAGGCGTATCAACGGGCTATGGAGATGCCCATCAATAGATATCAATGTGAGTGAGTAGGGATTGCCATGCAACGGATGCACTAGAGCTATAAGTATATGAAAGCTCAAAAAGAAACTAAGTGGGTGTGCATCCAACTTGCTTGCTCATGAAGACCTAGGGCATTTGAGGAAGCCCATCATTGGAATATACAAGCCAAGTTCTATAATGAAAAATTCCCACTAGTATATGAAAGTGATAACATGAGAGACTCTCTACTATGAATATCATGGTGCTACTTTGAAGCACAGTGTGGTAAAGGATAGTAACATTGTCCCTTCTCTCTTTTCTCTCTCATTTTTTTTATTTGGGCCTTTTCTCTTTTTTTATGGCCTCTTTTCTTTCTCTTTTTTTTCGTCTGGAGTCTCATCCTGACTTGTGGGGGAATCATAGTCTCCATCATCCTTTCCTCACTGGGACAATGCTCTAATAATGATGATCATCACACTTTTATTTTTCTTACAACTCAACAATTACAACTCGATACTTAGAACAAAATATGACTCTATATGAATGCCTCCGGCGGTGTACCGGGATATGCAATGAATCAAGAGTGACACGTATGAAAGAATTATGAATGGTGGCTTTGCCACAAATACGATGTCAACTACATGATCATGCTAAGCAATATGACAATGATGAAGTGTGTCATAATAAATGGAACGGTGGAAGGTTGCATGGCAATATATCTCGTAATGGTTATGAAATGCCATAATAGGTAGGTATGGTGGCTGTTTTGAGGTAGGTATATGGTGGGTGTATGATACCGGCGAAAGGTGCGCGGTATTAGAGAGGCTAGCAAAGGTGGAAGGGTGAGAGTGCGTATAATCCATGGACTCAACATTAGTCATAAAGAACTCATATACTTATTGCAAAAATCTACAAGTTATCAAAGCAAAGTATTACGCGCATGCTCCTAGGGGGATATATTGGTAGGAAAATACCATCGCTCGTCCCCGACCGCCACTTATAAGGAAGACAATCAAAACATAAATCATGCTCCGACTTCATCACATAACGGTTCACCATACGTGCATACTACGAGAATCACAAGCTTCAACACAAGTATTTCTCAAATTCACAACTACTCAACTAGCATCACCTTAATATCGCCATCTTTATATCTCAAAACAATTATCAAGTATCAAACTTCTCATAGTATTCAACACACTCATAAGAAAGTTTTATTATTAATCTTGTATACCAAGCATATTAGGATTTTAAGCAAATTACCATGCTATTAAGACTCTCAAAATAATCTAAGTGAAGCATGAGAGATCAATAGTTTCTATAAAACAAATCCACCACCGTTGCTCTAAAAGATATAAGTGAAGTACTAGAGCAAAACTATATAACTCAAAAGATATAAGCGAAGCACATAGAGTATTCTAACAAATTCCAAATCATGTATGGCTCTCTCAAAAGGTGTGTACAGCAAGGATGATTGTGGTAAACTAAAAAGCAAAGACTCAAATCATACAAGACGCTCCAGCAAAACACATATCATGTGGTGAATAAAAATATAGCTCCAAGTAAAGTTACCGATAGAAGTAGACGAAAGAGGGGATGCCTTCCAGGGCATCCCCAAGCTTTGGCTTTTAGGTTTCCTTAGATTATCTTGGGGGTGCCATGGGCATCGCCAAGCTTGGGCTCTTGCCACTCCTTGTTCCATAATCTATCAAATCTTTACCCAAAACTTGAAAACTTCACAACACAAAACTTAAAGTAGAAAATCTCGTGAGTTCCGTTAGCGAAAGAAAATAAAAGACCACTTCAAGGTATTGTAATTAACTCATTCTTTATTTATATTTGTGTTATACCTACTGTATTCCAACTTCTTTATGGTTTATGAACTATTTTACTAGCCATAGATTCATCAAAATAAGCAAACAACACACGAAAAACAGAATCTGTCAAAAATAGAACAGTCTATAGTAATCTGTAGCTAGCGCAAGATCTGGAACCCCAAAAATTATAAAATAAATTTCTGGACGTGAGGAATTTATATATTAATCATATTCAAAAAGAATTAACTAATATCACTTTCCAAATAAAAATGACAGCATTTCTCGTGAGCGCTAAAGTTTCTGTTTTTTACAGCAAGTTCAACAAGACTTTCCCCAAGTCTTCCCAACGGTTCTACTTGGCACAAACACTAATTAAACACAAAAAAACACAACCAAAATATAGGCTAGATAATTTATTTATTACTAAACAGGAGCAAAAATCAAGGAATAAAAATAAAATTGGGTTGCCTCCCAACAAGCGCTATCGTTTAACGCCCCTAGCTAGGCATAACAAGCAAGAATAGATCTAGGTATTGCCATAATAGTAAGATAGATTATTAAAACTCATTTCATATTCTCTACGTTCGGCAGCAAGTTTTCTTTGAGGCAAGCAAAAGTAATCAAAAGGGCTAAATTTAATGGGACAAAAGTCCCCAAGATCAACCTTGGGAGGTATAGGTTCCTCCTTTGGTCCTTCATAATGCACAACCAATTCATCATTATAAGCATTCTTTTGACAGAACTTTGTGAGCCTATATTCAAGAGAATATCCTAGTTCATTATTTCGAATAGCCAAATCATCATTAAGTTCAGAAAAATTCTATCAACTAAAACATTGGTAGGAACCCTTTTTCTAAGATTTTCATTGAAAGCAACATAGTCTAGAGATTGAAAACGCATTATTTCTTCTTGATCAAAGAGGATAGCCTCTATGGGAGGACGGCAAGCGTCCACCCTATAATGTGCAAAGATTTCTTTGGCCTCTTTTATTATGAATCTAAACTCATGAGCCAAAAAGATAGTAGCGGCACGCTTAACAGAAGAATGCTCAATATTAGAAAATTCCAGAAAAATCCTTTGTATGGAAGGATGCATGTGCATGAATTGTCTTTCAAGTTCAACTACAAGCATGGCAATAGCGTCCGCAAGACTACTAGTTCTATGAAGGATAGAACTACCCATAGAAGGTAAAGCACCGGCACAAGTAAAGAAATCTTGAATAACTCCTTTTCCAATAATATTACCACTACCAACACGGAATTTTTTGTATGTAAGATGGTGGGTTCTTTAGTAGGAGCATCAGAATTGAATTATTATCGACAATAGTTTCCCCAATTTCAGACATAGAGGCAGAAGGTAAAGGACTAGCCATAACGACAAGCAAACAACACACACAAGCAAGCAGGCAAAAAGAGGCAAAGAGAAAGAGAGGGAGGATAGAGAGAGAGGGCGAATAAAACGGCAAGGGTGAAGTGGGGGAGAGGAAAACGAGAGGCAAATGGCAAATAATGTAATGCGGGAGATAAGGGTATGTGATGGGTACTTGGTATGTTGACTTTTGCGTAGACCTCCCCGGCAACGGCGCCAGAAATCCTTCTTGCTACCTCTTGAGCACTGCGTTGGTTTTCCCCGAAGAGGAAGGGATGATGCAGCAAAGTAGCGTAAGTATTTCCCTCAGTTTTTGAGAACCAAGGTATCAATCCAGTAGGAGGCTACGCGCGAGTCCCTCGTACCTGCACAAAACAAATAAATCCTCGCAACCAACGCGATAGGGGTTGTCAATCCCTACACGGCCACTTACGAGAGTGAGATCTGATAGATATGATAAGATAATATTTTTGGTATTTTTGTGATAAAGATGCAAAGTAAAATAAAGGCAAAGTAAAAAAAGCAAAGGAAATAACTAAGTAGTAGGAGATTAATATGATGAAGATAGACCCGGGGGCCATAGGTTTCACTAGTGGCTTCTCTCGAGAGCATAAGTATTCTACGGTGGGTGAACAAATTACTGTTGAGCAATTGACAGAATTGAGCATAGTTATGAGAATATCTAGGTATGATCATGTATATAGGCATCACGTCCGAGACAAGTAGACCGACTCCTGCCTGCATCTACTACTATTACTCCACTCATCGACCGCTATCCAGCATGCATCTAGAGTATTAAGCTAAAAAGAGTAACGCCTTAAGCAAGATGACATGATGTAGAGGGATAGACTCATGCAATATGAAGAAAACCCCATCTTGTTATCCTCGATGGCAACAATACAATACGTGCCTTGCTGCCCCTACTGTCACTGGGAAAGGACACCGCAAGATTGAACCCAAAGCTAAGCACTTCTCCCATTGCAAGAAAGATCAATCTAGTAGGCCAAACCAAACTGATAATTCGAAGAGACTTGCAAAGATAACCAATCATACATAAAAGAATTCAGAGAAGATTCAAATATTGTTCATAGATAAACTTGATCATAAACCCACAATTCATCGGTCTCAACAAACACACCGCAAAAGAAGATTACATCAATAGTCTCCACAAGAGAGGGGGAGAACATTGTATTGAGATCCAAAAAGAGAGAAGAAGCCATCTAGCTACTAACTATGGACCCGTAGGTCTGAGGTAAACTACTCACACTTCATCGGAGAGGCTATGGTGTTGATGTAGAAGCCCTCCGTGATCGATGCCCCCTCCGGCGGAGCTCCGGAACAGGCCCCAAGATGGGATCTCGTGGATACAGAAAGTTGCGGCGGTGGAATTAGGTTTTTGGCTCCGTATCTGATCGTTTGGGGGTACGTAGGTATATATAGGAGGAAGGAGTACGTCGGTGGAGCAACAGGGGGCCCACGAGGGTGGAGGGCGCCCTGGGGGGGGCGCGCCCCCTACCTCGTGGCCTCCTCTTTTGTGTCTTGACGTAGGGTCCAAGTCTCCCGGGTCTTGTTCGTTGAGAAAATCATGTTCCCGAAGGTTTCATTCCGTTTGGACTCCGTTTGATATTCCTTTTCTTCGAAACCCTAAAACAGGCAAAAAAACAATTCTGGGCTGGCCTCCGGTTAATAGGTTAGTCCCAAAAATAATATAAAAGTGGATAATAAAGCCCAATAATGTCCAAAACAGTAGATAATATAGCATGGAGCAATCAAAAATTATAGATACGTTGGAGACGTATCAAGCATCCCCAAGCTTAATTCCTGCTCGTCCTCGAGTAGGTAAATGATAAAAACAGAATTTTTGATGCGGAGTGCTACTTGGCATAATTTTAATGTAATTCTTCTTAATTGTGGTATGAATATTCAGATCCGAAAGATTCAAGACAAAAGTTTCATATTGACATAAAAATAATAATACTTCAAGCATACTAACAAAGCAATTATGTCTTCTCAAAATAACATGGCTAAAGAAAGTTATCCCTACAAAATCATATAGTCTGGCTATGCTCTATCTTCACCACACAAAATATTTAAATCATGCACAACCCCGATGACAAGCCAAGCAATTGTTTCATACTTTTGACATTTCTCAAAACTTTTTCAATCTTCACGCAATACATGAGCGTGAGCCATGGATATAGCACTATAGGTGGAATAGAATGGTGGTTGTGGAGAAGACAAAAAGGAGAAGATAGTCTCACATCAACTAGGCGTATCAACGGGCTATGGAGATGCCCATCAATAGATATCAATGTGAGTGAGTAGGGATTGCCATGCAACGGATGCACTAGAGCTATAAGTATATGAAATCTCAAAAAGAAACTAAGTGGGTGTGCATCCAACTTGCTTGCTCATGAAGACCTAGGGCAATTTGAGGAAGCCCATCATTGGAATATACAAGCCAAGTTCTATAATGAAAAATTCCCACTAGTATATGAAAGTGATAACATGAGAGACTCTCTACTATGAATATCATGGTGCTACTTTGAAGCACAAGTGTGGTAAAAGGATAGTAACATTGTCCCTTCTCTCTTTTTCTCTCATTTTTTTTTTGGGCCTTTTCTCTTTTTTTATGGCCTCTTTTCTTTTTTTTCCGGAGTCTCATCCCGACTTGTGGGGGAATCATAGTCTCCATCATCCTTTCCTCACTGGACAATGCTCTAATAATGATGATCATCACACTTTTATTTTTCTTACAACTCAACAATTACAACTCGATACTTAGAACAAAATATGACTCTATATGAATGCCTCCGGCGGTGTACCGGGATATGCAATGAATCAAGAGTGACATGTATGAAAGAATTATGAATGGTGGCTTTGCCACAAATACGATGTCAACTACATGATCATGCTAAGCAATATGACAATGATGGAGTGTGTCATAATAACGGAACGGTGGAAAGTTGCATGGCAATATATCTCGGAATGGCTATGGAAATGCCATAATAGGTAGGTATGGTGGCTGTTTTGAGGAAGGTATATGGTGGGTGTATGATACCGGCGAAAGGTGCGCGGTATTAGAGAGGCTAGCAAAGGTGGAAGGGTGAGAGTGCGTATAATCCATGGACTCAACATTAGTCATAAAGAACTCATATACTTATTGCAAAAATCTACAAGTTATCAAAGCAAAGTATTACGCGCATGCTCCTAGGGGGATAGATTGGTAGGAAAAGACCATCGCTCGTCCCCGACCGCCACTCATAAGGAAGACAATCAATAAATAAATCATGCTCCGACTTCATCACATAACGGTTCACCATACGTGCATGCTACGGGAATCACAAGCTTCAACACAAGTATTTCTCAAATTCACAACTACTCAACTAGCATCAACTTTAATATCACCATCTTCATATCTCAAAACAATTATCAAGTATCAAACTTCTCATAGTATTCAACCACACTCATAAGAAAGTTTTATTATTCTTGAATACCAAGCATTTTAGGATTATTTAAGAAAATTACCATGCTATTTAATACTCTCAAAATAATCTAAGTTAAGCATGAGAGATCAATAGTTTCTATAAAACGAATCCACCACCATGCTCTAAAAGATATAAGTGAAGTACTAGAGCAAAACTATATAACTCAAAAGATATAAGCGAAGCACATGGAGTATTCTAACAAATTCCAAATCATGTATGGCTCTCTCAAAAGGTGTGTACAGAAAGTATGATTGTGGTAAACTAACAAATAAAGACTCAAATAATACAAGACGCTCCAAGCAAAACACATATCATGTGGTGAATAAAAATATAGCTCCAAGTAAAGTTACCGATAGAAGTAGACGAAAGAGGGGATGCCTTCTGGGGCATCCCCAAGCTTTGGCTTTAGGTGTCCTTAGATTATCTTGGGGGTGCCATGGGCATCCCCAAGCTTAGGCTCTTGCCACTCCTTGTTCCATAATCCATCAATCTTTACCCAAAACTTGAAAACTTCACAACACAAAACTTAACAGAAAACTCGTAAGCTCCGTTAGTATAAGAAAGCAAATCACCATCATAAGGTACTGTAATGAACTCATTCTAAATTCATATTGGTGTAATATCTACTGTATTCCAACTTCTCTATGGTTCATACCCTCCGATACTACTCATAGATTCATCAAAATAAGCAAACAACACATAGAAAACAGAATCTATCAAAAACAGAACAGTCTGTAGTAATCTGTATCAAACGTATACTTCTGGAACTCATAAAATTCTCAAATAAATTGTGGACCTGAGTAATTTGTCTATTAATCATCTTGCAAAAATAATTAACTAAATAGCACTCTCCATAAAAAAATGGCAGCAATTCTCGTGAGCGCTAAAGTTTCTGTTTTTTACAGCAAAGATCAAAAGACTTTCCCCAAGTCTTCCCAAAGGTTCTACTTGGCACAAACACTAATTAAAAGCATAAAACCACATCTAAACAGAGGCTAGATGAATTATTTATTACTAAACAGGAGCAAAAAGCAAGAACAAAAATAAAGTTGGGTTGCCTCCCAACAAGCGCTATCGTTTAACGCCCCTAGCTAGGCATGATGATTTCAATGATGCTCACATAAAAGATATGAAACATAAAGAGAGCATCATGAAGAATATGACTAGCACATTTAAGTCTAACCCACTTCCTATGCATAGGGATTTTGTGAGCAAACAACTTATGGGAACAATAATCAACTAGCATAGGAAGCAAAACAAGCATAACTTCAAAATTTAAGCACATAGAGAGGAAACTTGATATTATTGCAATTCCTACAAGCATATATTCCTCCCTCATAATAATTTTCAGTAGCATCATGAATGAATTCAACAATATAACCAGCACCTAAAGCATTCTTTTCATGATCTACAAGCATAGAAATTTTTATTACTCTCCACACAAGCAAAATTCTTCTCATGAATAATAGTGGGAGCAAACTCAACAAAATAACTATCATGTGAGGCATAATCCAATTGAAAACTAAAATCATGATGACAAGTTTCATGGATATCATTATTCTTTATAGCATACAAGTCATCACAATAATCATCATAGATAGCAACTTTGTTCTCATAATCAATTGGAACCTCTTCCGGAATAGTGGATTCATCACAAAATAAAGTCATGACCTCTCCAAATCCACTTTCATCAATATAATCATCATAAATAGGAGGCATGCTTTCATCATAATAAATTTGCTCATCAAAACTTGGGGGACAAAAAATATCATCTTCATCAAACATAGCTTCCCCAAGCTTGTGGCTTTGCATATCATTAGCATCATGGATATTCAAGGAATTCATACTAACAACATTGCAATCATGCTCATCATTCAAATATTTAGTGCCAAACATTTTAATGCATTTCTTCTTCTAACACTTTGGCACAATTTTCCTTTCCATCATACTCACGAAAGATATTAAAAAGATGAAGCGTATGAGGCAAACTTAATTCCATTTTTTTGTAATTTTCTTTTATAAACTAAACTAGTGATAAAACAAGAAACTAAAAGACTCGATTGCAAGATCTAAAGATATACCTTCAAGCACTCACCTCCCCGGCAACGGCGCCAGAAAAGAGCTTGATGTCTACTACACAACCTTCTTCTTGTAGACGTTGTTGGGCCTCCAAGTGGG
>NC_053026.1:513362832-513375351 GCF_003073215.2 Triticum urartu
CGAGGTAAAGATGCTGCCACGGTCTGAAGAGATCACTTGAGGAATACCGTGCAGAGAGACAATGCGAGAGGTATAGAGTTCCGCCAATTGAGCTGCAGTGATCGACTCTTTGATAGGCAGAAAGTGAGCCACTTTGGTGAGCTTGTCGATGACAGAAATATAGCATCATTGCCACGCTTGGACTTTGGAAACCCAGTCACGAAGTCCATTTCAATGTGGTCAAACTTCCATTCTGGAATGGCAAGAGGTTGGAGGAGACCAGCTGGCCTTTGGTGTTCTGCCTTCACTCTTCTGCAGACATCACATTCATTCACGAATTGAGCGATCTCGCGCTTCATTCGAGTCCACCAATAAGCTTGCTTGAGGTCCTGATACATCTTCGTGCTCCCAGGGTGGATGGAGAGGAGAGAATTGTGAGCCTCGTTCATGATCACTTTACGAAGTTCACCTTTGGGCACAACAATACGATCCTCGAAGAAGAGAGTGTCCTTGTCATCAAGGCGGTAGCACTTGTACTTGGACTGACTCTTGGCAATCCCAATCTTCACCTTTTTCACCATAGCATCAAGAAGCTGGGCTTGGCGAATCTGGTCTTCTAAGGTAGGAGAGACTTGAAGGTTGGCGAGGAAACCTTGAGGAACAACTTGCAGATTAAGTTGCGGAAAGCTTCACAAAGCTCGGGTTGATAAGGCTTGAGAATCAGACTGTTGCAGTAGGCCTTTCTGCTCAAAGCATCAGCAATCACATTGGCCTTGCCTGGAGTATACTCAATACTCGGATTATACTCTTGAATCATTTCGACCCATCGAGTTTGCCTTAGGTTGAGATTAGGCTGAGTGAAGATGTACTTGAGACTCTTGTGATCAGTGAAAATGTCCACTTTTCTTCCCAATAGAAGATGTCTCCAAGTCAACAAAGCATGCACAACTGCCGCCAACTCGAGATCATGAGTGGGGTAGTTCTTCTCATTAGGCTTCAACTGGCGATAGGTATAAGCAACAACTTTCTTCTCTTGCATCAATACTGCACCGAGACCTTGGAGAGAGGCATCACAAAAGACCTCGTACGGCTTGGATTCATCAGGCGGAGTCAGAACTGGAGCAGTGATCAACTTCTCTTTCAAAGTGTTGAAAGCAATATCACACTCCGGAGACCAAACGTACTTGACGTGCTTCTGAAGAAGATTTGAGAGAGGCTTCGCGATCTTGGAAAAGTTTTCAACGAATCTTCGGCAATAGCTTGCGAGACCGAGAAAACTGCGGAGTTGCTTCACATTCTGAGGAGGTTCCCAATTCACAATTGCGGATACCTTCTCGGGATTCACGGAAATGCCCTTGGCAGAGATGATATGACCAAGATAAAGAACCTCATCGAGCCAAAATTCACACTTGGAGAACTTGGCGTAGAACTGATGTTCCCTGAGCTTATCGAGAACCAAACGCAAGTGCTTGGCATGATCTTCCTTGTTCTTCGAGAAAACCAGAATGTCATCGAGATAGACCAAAACGAAGTCATTGGTGTAGGCGTTGAAGATGAAGTTCATCATGCGAGAGAACGTCGGAGGAGCGTTGACGAGGCCAAAAGACATGACAGTGTATTCATATGAACCAAAGCTTGTTCTGAAATGCTCTTGGGAATATCTTGCTCACTACGAATCTGATGATAACCCATACGGAGATCAAGCTTGGAGAATACTTGGGCACCTTTGAGTTGTTCGAACAGCTCATTGATGTTGGGAAGTGGGTATTTGTTCTTGATGGTCTTCTTGTTCACTGGACGGTAATCAACACAAAGTCGGCTCGATCCATCCTTCTTCTTCACAAAAAGAACACCACAACCCCACGGAGAAGTACTAGGCCGGATGAGACCCAATCTTTCTTGCTCATCGAGTTGTTTCTTCAACTCCTTCAACTCTTCGGGGCCGAGCTTGTAGGGACGTTTGCACACAGGTTCCGTAGGGCTCAAGTTCAATAACAAATTCAACTGGCCGGTGCGGAGGCATCCCTGGGAGTTCTTCTGGAAAGATCGTCTTGATTACTCACAAACGGAATTGCGAGAATAGCATCCATTCACCCTTCTCATTGAGAGAAAACAGACCGGATGGTATTATCCCGAGCGGCAAAGACAATTACATCTCAGACGAATGAGTCAATTGAATCTGCCTGGCTGCACAATCAAGCTGAGCCTTGTGCTTAGAAAGCCAATCCATTCCGAGAATAAGATCAATATCCGAGTCACCAAGAACCGTTGGAGAAGATAGAAACTTGTAGTCACCCAAAGTGATAGTAACATCCGGAGCAATGGAGTTAGCCTGCATGCGCTTACCGGGAGAGACAACTGCTAAAGGACTAGGCAAAATTTGCAAAGGCAACCCATGCTTAGATGAAAACGGTCTCGAGATGAAACAATGCGATGCACCCGTGTCAAAAAGAACATTTGCAGGAATATCATTAACAGGAAGGTTACCCATGATCACATCTGACGAGTCCTCTGCCTGAGCTGCATTCATCAAATTGACCTTGGCGTGCTTGGGGTTATGCTTGACCACAGCTGTACTTGCCGATCTGACAGGAGGAGGAGGAGGAAGACGCCTCTGGTTGAAACACTTGTTGGCATAGTGACCCTTCTGTTGGCACTTGTTGCACGTGACCTCTGAAAGCGGACGGTGATACGGAGCACTCGATCTTGGAGCTTGAGACGAAGTCTTGTTCTGAAAGCCTGGGTTGGGTGGGTGGGAAGAACCACTGCCACCTTTGCTCTTCTGCTGATACGGCTGACGGAACGGAGGAGGAGGAAGCCAAAACTTCTGCTGCTTGGCCACTTGAGTAGAGGAAGAAGGATTAACATCTCTGAGCTCGCTTCTGGAAGCATCACACCTCAACTGAGCAGCCTCTTGCTTCAGTGCCATGTTGTAGAACTCATCGTATCTCAAGGGCTCAAAGAGAACAAGAGCGAGCTGATGTCTTCTCTGAGACCACCCCTGAACTAATATATCATGCTCTTCTCATCAGGCACGTCTGCTTGCAAGCGGGCAAGCTTCTGGAACAATTATTTGTTGTAGTCATAGACAGACAAAGAAGCCTTGCTTCAGATTGCGGAATTCCTCACGCTTGCTTTCAACCACGCTCTGCGGAATGTGAAGCCTCGGAAATCTCGACGGAAATCATCCCAAGTGATAACACGTCCACCTCCTGGAATCTTGTACTGCTGGAAACATTCTGTAGCTGATCTTTGAGTTGGAAGAAGCGAACTTCACAAAGTCCTCAGGCTGACGTTGCTGCACTCGAAATGCTTACACAGATCCACAAGCCAATCGTCAGCATCGGTTGCCTCAACACAATTACTGAAAGTCTTTGGCCCGTTAGCAAGGAACTGGTTGAGTGTAGCAAAGTGACTCTGATTGCTGCCTTGATTCCCTTGACTGCCTTGATTGCGCTCTTGGAGAATTTGCATGATCAGCTGAGTGTTTTGCATTGGTTGCGGCCATCACAGCTTGCCATGCCGGAGGAGGTGGAGGTGGTGGCGATCTTGATTCTGGTTCTGACTGGTGCTCTTAGCGGGAGCCATCTGAACAGGGTTGACCACATTAGCAACACAAATAGACAAATATTGAAGCTGATCCAACGGAATGGAAAATTGCAACATAAAGTCTTCACATCCGAACAAAATGAACGAATGCATTTCTCTTGAAGTGGTCACATATTCCTAAATTGCGAAGCCACGAAGAATCAGGTAGAAGGGGTACAACAACGAGGGATGGAATCAACATATGACGTCGAAGCAAAACGAATGCCACAACTCGAAATAAAACCAAGGGTTGGCTTGCGGAATAAGCCGGAACAAATACATGATAGAAATTTCGTCCGAAGTTTTCGTGGTGGGACCTACACGGGCTCGATCGTACAGCACCATCATGTACAAGGCAGTGCACATGACATACGAAGCGTCCCCGAGTCAGCATAGCCAAGGACTCTTTAAGACACAACGAGACCACTGTAAAATCGACCGTGAATAGGCGAACCACTAGACGTCGAACCCCAATTTCATATCATACATCTGTCGGAAAGATATCCTAAGGCTACTTGAATTCCCACCTATGAAATTCCCGAAATTTTCCCGGTTATGCAATCAGGTGTTGGGGATACAGGGGAGCATAATATCTCACTCAAGCTAGCAATCCTACATCCAGCTGTATCCATCCTTCAACACATAACCAAGAAACCTTCGGAAACCATCTATCTCAACCTTCGAAAAGCATCCGTTATACAAGTTATGGCGATACTCCCGAACTCCCGCCCCAGTACTGGGTGGCGTCGAGGTTATCTCACCAACGAACTGCATAAAGGAGATTTTCGATGTCGCGCACATATCTCAAGTATACCAGAATTGCAACGATAAAATTGTGACGACAACACCTCGGAGCTCAACTCCCCGGGACACTGCCACAACCCCTAAAGACAGGAGGCACCAAGAACAATGTTCTCGTCACAAAACCATCGGAACAAAACCAAGATACTCGCGTGATCCTAAAAAAATTTAGTGAAATTTGAGAAGAGAAGAGTCAAAACTCTACGTCAGGATGCCTTACCAGAGCGATGAGGAGACTGGGAAGTAAAAAGAATTCCTAAGCTCTCCGATATATAATTCCTAAATGACTAAAAACATTTTTCTAGACACAACTCGGCTTCTAAAAATGATCAAGCAATGGGGCTCCTAAGGTCGGGGAAGGCTCTGATACCAACTTGTAACACCCTCGATGCGGCTATATCTCCCACGTGTCGAGGCACGACTTAGAGGCATAACCGCATTGAAAGCAATGTCGCAAGTCAGGAAATCATCACACATCCCATGTACATAAATAATATAAAGGGGAGGTACATAGTTGGCTTACACTCGCCACGTCACATCAAAGTACATAAATAACATCCATCATACAAATCACTCATGGCCCGACTACGGTGCCAAAAGAAAAGAACCCAACATGCGACAAGGCCCTGAATCGATAACCCCAACTAGGCACCACTACTGATCATCGGGAAAGGAAACATAATAACGCTGAGAGTCCTCGTCGAACTCCCACTTGAGCTCTACTCGTCACCTGGAGCGGAATCACCTGGACCTGCATCTGAGTTATAGTATCTGTGAGCCACAGGGACTCAGCAATCTCGCACCCTCGCGATCAAGACTATTTAAGCTTATAGGAATGGATAAGGCAAGTATATGTGGAGCTGCAGCAAGCGACTAGCATATGTGGTGGCTAACTTATACGCAAAAGAGAGCGAGAAGAGGAGGCAAAGCGCGAGCGAGAATCTAGAGGAACAACCTGCGCAAGCATTACTCCAACACCGTGTCCACTTCCCGGACTCCGCCGAGAAGAGGCCATCACGGCAACACACTCAGTTGATTCATTTTAATTAATTAAGGTTTAAGTTATCTACAACCGGACATTAACAAATTCCCATCTGCCCATAACCGCGGGCACGGCTTTCGAAAGTTCAATCCCTGCAGGGGAGTCCCAACTTAGCCCATGACAAGCTCTCACGGTCAACGAAGAATAAGACTCCTCCCAAGACGTTCCGATCAGACTCGGTATCTCGGTAACTTCAAGACACTTCGACAGGTTAAAACAAGACCAGCAACACCGCCCGAATGTGCCGACAAATCCCGATAGGAGCTGCACATATCTCTTTCTCAGGGCACACTCAGATTGTCTTAGGTACGGGTAGGCCAGCCCAGAGTTGCCCCTGGTGGCCACCGGCAGCTGACAGGTGACCAACACTCCAGAGGAGCACTGGCCCGGGGGGGGGGGAAAATAAGATGACCCTTGAGTCTGCAGAACCCAAGGGAAAGAAAAGGCTAGGTGGCAAATGGTAAAACCAAGGTTGGGCATTGCTGGAAAAGCTTTAATCAAGGCGAACTATCAAGGGGTTCCCATTATAACCCAACCGCGTAAGGAACGCAAAATCCGGGAACATAACACCGATATGACGGAAACTAGGGCGGCAAGAGTGGAACAAAACACTAGGCGAGAGGCCGAGCCTTCCACCCTTTACCAAGTATATAGATGCATTAAGATAACATAGCAATATAATGATATCCCAACAAGTAAATAAATGTTCCAACAAGGAACGGCTCCAATCTTCACCTGCAACTAGCAACGCTATAAGAGGGGCTGAGCAAAGCGGTAACATAGCCAATCAAACGGTTTGCTAGGACAAGGTGGGTTAGAGGTTCAACATGGCAATTGGGAGGCTGACAAGCAAAAGGTAGGCATCGTAGCATTGGCATAGCAAGAGCGAGCAAACTAGCATAGCAAAGATAGTAGTGATTTCGAGGGTATGATCATCTTGCCTGCACAGTTGTCAGAGTTGACTGGATCCTCACAAGCAAACTCAACGGGCTCCTCGGTAGCGAACTCGTCTCCCGGCTCTACCCAACAAGACAAACAAGCAACAAGGATACAATCAACCACGTGCAAGACCAAGCAATATGATGAAATGATGATGCTATGCGGGATGCGATGCGGGATGCAAAATGCAAGATATGACAGGAAATGCATGAACCTGGCCTCAACTTGGAATTCCAAGGGTTGCCACTGGATAGAGGGGATGAAATCGCTTGAAAACGATATAAAGATCATTGGAATCGGAGTTACGGTTTGGAAATGGCAAGCGTTTTAAGATATGACACCGGTCTGCGATTTACAGCAAGTAGGCATCTAAATGCAACGAAATGAACATGCTACAGCCACCAAACATGAAAACAAAATACATGGCAGTGATGTACACAAGATGGTTAACAAAACACTAGCACTGAGCCATAGGCAAATTCATCCATTAAGAGGTTCAAACAAGCATGGCAAAAATGAATATGCAAAACAGATTCCAGACTTAGTGAAATTAACACTAGCCTGAAATTTCAGATCACGATGCTCTTTCGGAGCAGCAAAACAACATGATAAATGACCTGAACATGACAAGTAAGAACATGGCATGGAGCTACTCAACAAGCTTAACAAAACACCCAAAGTGACCTGGGGCCAAAAGGGTTCACAAAATACTCTACCGAGCTCAACGAACATAGCTCAAAACACAATCAGTTTTCAGACTTAGTGAAAACTGAGACATGCTGAAATATAACTCACGAAGGCATGTAAACGAGCTCGATGCACTCACTACGGTGCAAGTCATGCAAGGAAATATATAACCAGCAAGAAGGCACAATATGCTAGCTACACATGGCAAGAACAAAGGCATAGCATGCATGGAACACTAACGGTAGCATCGGCAAAATCGCAAACAAGTTGACGATCTGCCCAGATTAACAACGAAGCAAAAGTTGAGCTCGATTGAGTCAACCTAGAGCACTCCATATATGCAAACAAAGACATGGATGGATAGAGCATAACATAAATATCAAAACTCCCTTACTGATCATCCTCAAAAGAGGCACGGATCACTAGGAAACAAGCTGGACATATAGCATCATGAACTAAAATATCCCAGACTTAGTGAAAATCACTAAGTCCCTGAAATCAGCAATCTCAGGTACCTCTCTTCGCAAGCTTGCACAAGACAACACACACATCCTAAAAATGCATGGGTGGCACCTCTGGAAAGAAGACAAAATGCTTAACAATTCATCCCAAAGGGGCACAGGCATATCATGCACGAATTAAACATGGCAAAAATGACAAAAGTGCATGATGAACTAACGGATCTGCAATTTAACTCACGAAGCCTCCTTCTAACAGCATTTTGGGCAACAAGATGACCTCAAATGCAAATGATGCAATGGAATGAAATGATGTACATGTCGAGGCGAAGATTTTGATATATCATACGCCCAAAACGGAGCTACGGTTGCGGAGATACAAGCAGTCAAACATCGCATAAAAATTAGGGTTTCGGGAGTGAAAAGTCAACCGAGGAGGAGATATTTCCAGATCCGATCTGCACGCGGTTCGAGGAATCGCCGGGGAGCACTGTAGCTGGCCGGACTTGGCGCCGGAGTTGAAGAAGAAGAAGCCGGGGCGGAGGCGGGCGGCGGCGCCGGCGGCGGGGGCGGCGTCCCACGGCGGCGCGGAGTGGAGGCGGCGGGGCCCGGCGCGGTGGCGCCGGCCGGCGACGGCGGCACGTGGCGGCGGCGATGGCGGCGCGGGCGGCGGGCTGGGCGGGGCTGGAGGCGGAGAGGCGCGCGGGGGCGGGCCCGGGAGGCGGCGCGCGGGGGCCGGGCGCAGGCCAGGCGGGCCCGGCGGCGGCGATGTGGGCGCCGGCCCACGTGGCGCGCGCGGACTGGACGGGAGGCGGCGGCGGACGTTGTCCGGTCCGATCCGGACACGTCCGTCGGTGGCGGGGAGATCTTTTTTTTAGGAGGAGGACGGGGAGGAAGACGAGATCCGAAATGGGGGGTGTATATATAGGCATAAGTGGAGCTAGGAGAGTCCAAATGAGGTGCGGTTTTCGCCCACGCGATCGTGATCGAACGATCTAGGACATGGAGCAGAGTTTGGTGGGTTTTGGGACAAATTTGGGGGGTGTTGGGCTGCAACACACACGAGGCCTTTTCGGTCCCTCGGTTAACCGTTGGAGTATCAAACGAAGTCCAAATGACCCGAAACTTGACGGGCGGTCTACCGGTAGTAAACCAAGGCCGCATGACAAGTCTCGGTCCAATCCGGAAATGTTTAATCCCCACACACGAAAGAAAGCTAGAAATGGCCACCGGAGGAGAACGAAGCGCCGGAATGCAAAACGGACAACGGGGAAAATGCTCGAATGCATGAGATGAACATGTATGCAAATGCAATGCACGAGATGACATGATAAGAGATGCACGAAAAAGAAAACAACACACGGAGACAAAGACCCGAACCCGAGAAATAAATATAACTTAAACGCCGGAAACGGCAAGAGTTGGAGACAAATTGGAAAGTTACATCCGGGGTGTTACAGTCAGTATGCACCTAAGTTTGATTGTGTTAAATCTTTTATGGATACCGATATTTTCCGTAAGTTTAGCACTAAATATGGACTTGATTCTGAGATAGTAGCTTCTTTCTGTGAATCTTTTGCTACTTATGTTGATCTCCCTAAGGAGAAGTGGTTTAAATATCATCCTCCCATAGAAGTAAAAGTAGCTGCACCTATTAAAGTTGAAGAAAAGACTGTCACTTATAATGATCCTATTGTTCCTACTTCTATGTTGAGAAACCACCTTTCCCTGTTAGGATAAAGGATCATGCTAAAGCTTCAACTATGGTTCGTAAAAGCAATATTAAAACATATACACCTCCTGAGCAAGTTAAAGTTGAACCTAATATTGCTATTGTTAAAGAGCTCTTGTCTGATAATATTGATGGGCATGTTATTCAGTTCTGCGGTGAAACTGCTAGAATTGCTAAACCGTGTGCTAAAGATAAACATAGACCTGTGGTAGGCGTGCCTGTTATTTCTGTTAAAATAGGAGAACATTGTTATCATGGCTTATGTGATATGGGTGCTAGTGCTAGTGTTATACCTTATGACTTGTATAAAGAAATCAAGCATGAAATTGCACCTGCTGAGTTAGAAGATATTGATGTCACAATTAAACTTGCTAATAGATATACTATTTCAGCAATGGGAATTGTTAGAGATGTTGAAGTCTTGTGCGGGAAAACTAAATATCCTGCTGATTTTCTTGTTCTTAGTTCTCCACAAGATAGCTTTTGTCCCATTATATTTGGTAGACCCTTCTTGAAACACTGTTAATGCTAGGATAGACTGCGAAAAGAATGTTGTTACTATTGGCTTGGATGATATGACTCATGAATTTAATTTCTCTAAATTTAGTAAACAACACCGTGAAGAAGAATTGCCTAGTAAGGATGAAATTATTGGTCTTGCTTCTATTGCCGTACCTCCTAGTGATCCTTTAGAACAATATTTGCTAGACCATGAGAATGATATGTTTATGAATGAAAGAAGGGAAATAGATGAAGTATTCTTTAAACAAGAACCTATGCTGAAACACAATTTGCCTGTTGAAATCCTAGGGGATCCCCTCCACCTAAGGGTGATCCCGTGTTTGAGCTTAAACCATTGTTGATAATCTTAAATATGCTTATCTTGATGAAAAGAAGATATATCCTGTTATTATTAGTGCTAACCTTTCAGAGCATGAAGAAGAAAGATTATTGAAAACTCTGAAGAAGCACCATGCTGCTATTGGATATACTCTTGATGATCTTAAGGGCATTAGTCCCACTCTATGTCAACATAAAATAAATTTGGAAGCAGATGCCAAACCAGTTCGTGATCCTCAACGACGTCTGAATCCTAAAATGAAAGAAGTGGTAAGAAAAGAAATACTTAAAGCTTCTGGAGGCAGGTATAATTTATCCCGTTGCTGATAGTCAGTGGGTAAGTCCTGTTCATTGTGTCCCTAAGAAGGGAGGTATTACTGTTGTTCCTAATGATAAAGATGAATTGATTCCACAAAGAATTATTACAGGTTATAGGATGGTAATTGATTTCCGCAAATTAAATAAGGCTACTAAGAAAGATCATTACCCCTTACCTTTTATCGATCAAATGCTAGAAAGATTATGCAAACATACACATTACTGCTTTCTAGATGGTTATTCTGGTTTCTCTCAAATACCTGTGTCGGCTAAAGATCAATCAAAGACTACTTTTACATGCCCTTTTGGTACTTTTGCTTATAGACGTATGCCTTTTGGTTTATGTAATGCACCTGCTACCTTTCAAAGATGCATGATGGCTATATTCTCTGACTTTTGTGAAAAGATTTGTGAGGTTTTCATGGACGACTTTTCCGTCTATGGATCTCTTTTTGATGATTGCTTGAGCAATCTTGATCGAGTTTTGCAGAGATGTGAAGAAACTAATCTTGTCTTGAATTGGGAAAAGTGCCACTTTATGGTTAATGAAGGTATTGTCTTGGGGCATAAAGTTTCTGAAAGAGGTATTGAAGTTGATAAAGCCAAGGTTGATGCTATTGAAAAGATGCCATGTCCCAAGGACATCAAAGGTATAAGAAGTTTCCTTGGTCACGCCGGATTTTATAGGAGGTTCATTAAGGACTTCTCAAAAATTTCTCGGCCTCTGACTAATTTATTACAAAAAGATATACCATTTGTCTTTGATGATGATTGTGTAGAAGCATTTGAAATACTTAAGAAAGCATTAGTCTCTGCACCTATTGTTCAGCCACCTGATTGGAATTTACCCTTTGAAATTATGTGTGATGCTAGCGATTATGCTGTAGGTGCTGTTCTAGGGCAAAGAGTTGATAAGAAATTAAATGTTATCCATTATGCTAGTAAGACTCTAGACAATGCTCAAAGAAATTATGCTACTACTGAAAAAGAACTTTTAGCAGTTGTATTTGCTTGTGATAAGTTCAGACCTTATATTGTTGATTCTAAAGTAACTATCCACACTGATCATGCTGCTATTAAATATCTTATGGAGAAGAAAGATGCTAAACCTAGACTTATTAGATGGGTTCTCTTGCTACAAGAATTTGATTTGCATATTGTTGATAGAAAAGGAGCTGAGAACCCCGTTGCAGACAACTTATCTAGGTTAGAGAATGTTCTTGATGACCCACTACCTATTGATGATAGCTTTCCTGATGAACAATTAAATGTCATAAGTACTTCTCGTAAGTACCCCTTGGTATGCTGATTATGCTAATTACATAGTTGCTAAATTTATACCACCTAGCTTCACATACCAACAAAAGAAAAAGTTCTTCTATGATTTGAGACATTACTTTTGGGATGACCCACATCTTTATAAAGAAGGAGTAGATGGTGTTATTAGACGTTGTGTACCTGAGCATGAACAAGAACAGATCCTACGCAAGTGCCACTCCGAAACTTATGGAGGACACCACGCGGGAGATAGAACTGCACATAAGGTATTGCAATCCGGTTTTTATTGGCCTACTCTCTTCAAGGATGCCCGTAAGTTTGTCCTATCTTGTGATGAATGTCAAAGAATTGGTAATATTAGTAGACGTCAAGAAATGCCTATGAATTATTCACTTGTTATTGAACCATTTGATGTTTGGGGCTTTGATTATATGGGACCTTTTCCTGCCTCTAATGGATATACACATATTTTAGTTGTTGTTGATTACGTTACTAAGTGGGTAGAAGCTATTCCAACTAGTAGTGCTGATCATAACACTTCTATTAAAATGCTTAAAGTTATTTTTCCGAGGTTTGGAGTCCCTAGATATTTAATGACTGATGGTGGTTCACATTTTATTCATGGTGCTTTCCGTAAAATGCTTGCTAAATATGACGTCAATCATAGAATTGCATCTCTTCACCCACAGTCTAGTGGTCAAGTAGAATTGAGTAATAGAGAACTCAAATTAATTTTGCAAAAGACTGTCAATAGGTCTAGAAAGAATTGGTCCAAGAAACTTGATGATGCATTATGGGCCTATAGAACTGCATATAAAAATCATATGGGTATGTCTCCGTATAAAATGATCTCTCTC
>NC_053026.1:513376351-513391491 GCF_003073215.2 Triticum urartu
TGGGCGAGGTGCAGCAAGAGCTCCAAGCTCTCGTGATGAAGCACGAGGCTTTGGAGCTTGACTCGAAGACGCGAGAGTCTGAGCTTGCCGCGGCCTGAGAGCGCAAAAGAATGCCAAGGCTGAAGCCCAAAAGGCCCTCCAGGAGATTGAGGATGAGAGAAGATAGCGGCGGGTAAGGCATTCAATATGCAAAGCAAGCATGTGAAAGTAAATTACTTGTTACTTACCCGAGTCCGGAGCTCTCCAGGAGCATTCGCAGATTTGCCCCGCAGCGTGTCGGATGCCGCAAAGTTTTACCAGGCCGAGGAGGGAAGCTCGACGGAGAAGCTGTTTTGGTCTCAGTATACTGGGACCGAACACCCGATGCCTATGAGCGACCAGCTGAAGCAACTGGTCGAGCTGCACAAGGCGGCCGAACAGGCCATGAGGGGCCTTATAGTCCGGATGTGGCCTGGCGACGCCCTTCCCAACAGCTACTTTGGCCTGGTGAGGCGGCTTATGGATGCCTGCCCACGGCTGGAGGCCATAAAGCGGTCCGTCTGCATCGAAGGGTGCACGCCGGGCTTTGCCCGTGCGAAGGTGCACTGGGCCAAGATGGACGCTGAGAAGCTGGTGAAGGAGGGGCCGCCGCAGGGCAAGGAGCATCGCCACCCCGAGATGTATTATGAGGGTGTCCTGAAGGGTGCCCGTCTTGTAGCGGACGAGTGTGCGAAGATGTAATATTTGAATGAACTTGCTCGTGTGATCCTGTATTATGAAAACTTGTTCATATGCGCTATGCAACGCTTGTTTGAATTTAAAATATTACCTTCTGTTCGGCTGTTTATCAAATCTGAGAGATGGCTAGTCGTCGGCTTCTGCCCCCATGCCACGAGTGCTGGGGTGTTCGGGATAAACCTGAGCACTCTTGTTCCCATTTTTGGGTCCTTCGAGGGAGGTGCTCAGCACAACGAACAAGGCAATCGGACTATAATGCTTTATCACTCTCACTTAGCCATAGAATTCTATAATTTTAAATTTTGCGAAGCCCCTAGTATTCGGAAGGCCGAATTCGGGGCGCTATACACGCCTTAAGCCGGACAAAGCCGACTCCTCGCTCTAAGCGGCATAAGTCTTTAGGGACTCGAAACCTCTCGAACAGCGACCAGTCTCTCGCCTTATCATGACAGTCAGTTTTAGCTTTCTCTACTGAGGTGCTTAGCCCAGCTGAACCGGGGCACAATCGCAGTAGTTCTCCCAGTGCTACCTTAGCCGATATAGCGGAACGTAAGGTACCAAAACATGGGAGCCGGGCAAACCCAACTATTGACCCAAGACATGATTCGGAGCTGATGCATATAATGCTATAAGTTCGGGGTGCCGCACTGTCGAAAGTGTTCGGACTTCTCACGCCGTATTATGGGGTATGCTTAAGCCCCTGGCGTATTGGCCGTACCAGAGTGTACGGGTGCTGAATGTCATGAATGAACATATATATATATAAGAATAGAGAATGCGATAATAGTCTAGTGCTATGCATTGTTTATTCAAAAAGGTGCGTTCGAAGCAGAATGATACAAGTAGTGCGATAAGCAAAAAGTAGGACTATTTGACATGTCCCCTCCAAGGGCAAGCTGAGGAATGGTATTTAAAGCAGGTATTTCACTCGTTGTCAGAGACCACCTGGGAGTTCCGTGGTGCGACGTAGCTTTCTGCCTCCTTGGTTGTTGCATCGTGTGTCCGGCAACCGTACTGCCGGACGGGGTTTCCAGAGATTAAAGTCCTGAAAGAGAGAAAAATAACAAAGCGGGAAGCCCCTAGTGCGGTTGAGCCGCGTCTTGGGGCGTGCCGTAGTCGTGCCCCCCTCCCCACCTGTGCCCATGGTATTTTCAATGCGTAATTATGTACGCGTGGCACGGATTTGCGTTTGGCTGGGACTGGGGTGGGGGCCGCATTGCTATGCGAGCTCGGAACGTGCCAGGCGGTCTTGTTGCCGATTACTCCGGGCGCGCTTGAAGGTGTCCGGGTCTTTAATCACCGAACTGGTGGATTGCCTTAAGAGGCTGCTTTGTGCTTCTGCTGCGAGGGCCGCAGTGTGCTCCTCCGTGCGGAGAGAGCGCTCTGTGTTTCCATTGACTGTGATGACCCCCCGAGGTCCTGGCATCTTGAGCTTGAGGTACGCATAATGCGGTACCGCATTGAATCTCGCAAATGCGGTTCGCCCGAGCAGTGCATGATAGCCACTGCGGAACGGGACTAATCGAAGATTAACTCCTCGCTTCGGAAGTTATCCGGGGATCCGAAGACCACTTCCAGTGTGACTGAGCCTGTGCAATGGGCCTCTACACCTGGTATGACGCCTTTGAAGGTCGTTTTTGTGGGTTTGATCCTTGAGGGGTCTATACCCATTTTGCGCACTGTGTCCTGATAAAGCAGGTTCAGGCTGCTGCCGTCCATAAGGACTCGAGTGAGGTGAAATCCGTCGATGATTGGGTCTAGGACCTAGTGCGGCGAATCCGCCATGACGGATACTAGTGGGGTGGTCCCTGCGATCGAAGGTGATCGAACAGGAGGACCATGGGTTGAACTTTGGGGCGAACTGGCTCCAACGCATATACGTCCCTTAGCGCACGCTTCCGCTCCCTCTTGGGGATGTGGGTTGCGTATATCATGTTCAAGTCCGCACTTGTGGGGGGAACCTCTTCTGTCCTCCGGTGTTCGGCTGCCGGGGCTCCTCCTCGTCATCGCTATGTGACCCCTTATCTTTGTTTTCGGCATTTAACTTGCCGGCCTGCTTGAACACCCAACAATCCCTGTTGGTGTGGTTGGCTGGCTTGTCGGGGTGCCGTGTATTTGACACGAGCGATCGAGTATACGGTCCAAACTGGACGGGCCCGGAGTGCTTCTTTTGAATGGCTTTTTCCGCTGACCGGGTTTAGAGCCTTTGAATCCGGCATTGACTGCCGTATCCTCGGTATTGTCGCTGTTAATGCGGCGCTTATGTTTGTTGCGACGTGACCTGCCATTGCCATCCTTGGTATCCGAAGTACCATGGTTCTTTGATATGTTATTGCTGCGAGCCAGCCAGCTGTCTTCTCCCGGCAAAAGCGGGTCATGAGTGTCGTGAGGGCTGCCATAGATTTCGGCTTTTCCTGGCCAAGGTGCCGGGCGAGCCACTCGTCGCGGATGTTGTGCTTAAAAGCTGCTAGGGCCTCTGCATCCGGACAGTCGATGATTTGATTTTTCTTTGTAGGAACCGTGTCCAGAATTGCCTGGCCGATTCCTCTGGCTGCTGAATTATGTGGCTCAAGTCATCGGCATCTGGTGGTCGCACATAAGTGCCCTGGAAGTTGTCAAGGAATGCGGCTTCCAGATCTTCCCAACAGCCAATGGATTCTGCTGGCAGGCTGTTGAGCCAATGCCGAGCTGGTCCTTTGAGCTTGAGTGGGAGGTATTTGATGGCGTGTAGATCATCACCGCGGGCCATGTGGATGTGCAGGAGGAAGTCCTCGATCCATACCGCAGGATCTGTTGTGCCGTCGTATGATTCTATATTTACGGGTTTGAAACCCTCTGGGATTTGATGATCCATTACTTCGTCTGTGAAGCATAGGGGGTGCGGCGCCTCTGTACTGGGCTATATCGCGACAGCTCAAATGAGTCTTGTCCACTGTGTTCGGCCCGGCCGGACTTACTTTTACTGTATCCGGCGTGACGGTTATCGTCTCGCATAGTGGCGCGCCCTCGTGATCCGTAGATCGATCTTGCGTGTTTTGCTTTGTCCTCCAATACGTCTCGCAGGTCTGGCGTATTTCCCCATGTCTTGACATTTTTATTTGAGTGGCGTCGGGGTGCGGGCTGAACTTTTGGCTGGAATGCCTCTTTGTCGCGGCCACGAGGTGGCCGATCAGCCGCGTCATACGCTGGAGATGTAGGTTTTGGTGCTTCCTCCTCCAGTCGGGGTAGCAACCTGCGCTTTGGGTAACTCTTGGAGGGGCGTTCGAGTTTATATTCCTCGGCCGCAAGGACTTCAGTCCATCTGTCAGCTAGCAAATCTTGATCAGCTTGAAGCTGCTGTTGCTTTTTCTTAAGGCTATTTGCCGTGGCTATAAGCCGGCGCTTGAAGCGCTCTTGTTCGACGGGATCCTCAGGCACGACGAATTCGTCATCGTCGAGGCTTGCCTCGTCTTCGGAGGGAGGCATGTAATTATCATCCTCCGCCTCTCCATCTGCCGCTCTCTCGGGAGGGCTGGCTTCTCCATCCTCCTGCTCTAAATCTTGCTGGAGGGGATTGTTGTCGTCTTCGGCACTGTCCGGAGTGCTATTATCTCCTGTGCCGGTGTCACCGCTTTTGCTTTGGCGAGACTTAGAGCGGCGCCGCTGACGTCGGCGCTTGGGTTGCTTCTTGGAGGGGTCATCCTCCGTTGTCTCGTCGCCATTGCCTTCTTTGGGTGTGTCCACCATGTATATATTCATATGATGAGGTGGCTGTCCAGTGCCCTGTGGGCAGTGGTTCCTCTTCGTCTCCCGCATCGTCGTCCATACCGTCGATGTCTTCGGAGTCGAAGTCGAGCATGTCGTTAAGTCGTCGACAGTGGCTACTAAGTGGGTGGTGGGTGGGCGGCGAATTTCTTCGTCATCCGCATCCCAATCCTGCCGGACATAGTTCGGCCAGGACTCTCCTGACAAGGAGAGAGACCTTAATGAGTTCAGTATGTCGCCGAAAGGGCGAGTGCTAAAAGATATCCGCGGAGGTAAACTCCATGATCGGCGCCCAGTCGGATTCGATAGGCACGGGCGCAGGCGGTTCGGAGTCCGTGGGGAGAAGGATCCGGCAGTTTGGCATCACGGCTCTCGTGAAGGGTAAGGTCGATATTCGGCTCGATCGCCGCTGAGGATACGGCCTCCGTGGCGGGGTCTATCCACCCGTCCATGGATGGCGCAACTGGCTCCGAATTGAGGGTCGGAGCGATGCCTGACACTGTCCGATGGCAGAGCTAAATCATGCTCATCGTGACCGTGTGGCGCACTAGGCAGGGGCTCGAATCCGTCGAAGATCAAGTCTCCGCGGATATCGGCCGTGTAGTTTAAGCTTCCAAACCTGACCTGGTGGCCAGGGGCGTAACTCTCGATCTGCTCCAGATGGCCAAGCGAGTTGGCCCGCAGTGCGAAGCCGCCGAATACAAAGATCTGTCCGGGGAGAAAAGTCTCACCCTGGACTGCATCGCTATCGATGATCGAAGGAGCCATCAAGCCTAATGGCGACGACACAGAGGAACTCTCAATGAAAGCACCAATGTCGGTGTCAAAACCGGCGGATCTCGGGTAGGGGGTCCCGAACTGTGCGTCTAAGGCGGATGGTAACAGGAGGCAGGGGACACGATGTTTTACCCAGGTTCGGGCCCTCTTGATGGAGGTAAAACCCTATGTCCTGCTTGATTTATTCTTGATAATATGAGTAGTACAAGAGTTGATCTACCACGAGATCGGAGAGGCTAAACCCTAGAAGCTAGCCTATGGTATGATTGTATGTTGTCCTACGGACTAAAACCCTCCGGTTTATATAGACACCGGAGGGGGCTAGGGTTACACAAGGTCGGTTACAAAGGAGGAGATATACATATCCGTATTGCCTAGCTTGCCTTCCACGCCAAGTAGAGTCCCATCCGGACATGGGACGAAGTCTTCAATCTCGTATCTTCATAGTCCAACAGTCCGGCCAAAGGATATAGTCCGGCTGTCCGGAGACCCCCTAATCCAGGACTCCCTCAATGATATTCCACCACAATACCACAAGCTAAAAGGCAAGGACAAGCTTCAAGAGGAGATTGATGCATTTGAAGAAGCTCCTAAGGCCTTGGTTAAGTGGGTTCCCAAGACTATATCAAGTTCTACTTCATCTAGTATGACTACAACTCCAAGGATTCCCATCAAGATGATGTGGATCCCGAAGAAGAAGAACTAGAAAGTTCTTGAGGGTGACTCCGCCAACATACTTCACTCATATTCATTTGGCAAGGACAAGTGCAATCAACTTTCACATCTTGCATGACTTCAAGGAGTCAACCCTCTTGTTGGTAAGACAAGGGACAAGGTAACCTAACGCTTTCATGGACAACATCATGTGTGAATTTGACTCTATGTATATGGATATCCTTGTATGTTCCTTGTGGGACTAACCCATGTAGGTATTGAAAGTGCAACTCACTCCAACGGATTGCTCCAAATTATCTACATCAACATTGAGCATCTACATCTTTAACACCTACATGAAGTCATCATCGACAAAACCCAAGGTTAGTTCATCCCTCTAAGGGGGGATATCACATCTAGGGGGATCTTTGCTCTAAGAATTGAGCTAAAGCAACTCTAATGGTGTGAACACAACAATGCTTATGTAAAAGTGGTAACCCCACTTGTGCTTAAACGATGAGTATGACCTACAATCAAATGTTCTCATTTGACTCCTTAGTCAATACACTCATATATAGATGACCTAGTCATCGCCAATTGCTTGATAGATGCTAGAATGTTTGTGCATGCTTTGCCACATATTTTATTTACTATATTGTGTGTGAGCATGTTGGTTGCATATTTTTCTCATTCGAGGACATCCATTGGTTGCTTTGGTTGTTTGGCTTTATCTTTTTGCCAAATGGATGGACAAGAATGCCCAAGAACTCCCTCTATCTATCCATGCTACATCACAAAGTTTAAACAAGTCGAATTCGGACCCTCCTAGTGATGAGCACTCAGAGTCACCGATCCGTCAAGGGCTTAACTTCCAAAACCTCTTTGTGCATTTCGGTCTGACTGATCCATTCCATTCGGTCATCCCGAGTTCATTAAGTTGATCTAGGTATTTTAATCTCGGTGCAACCGATTTGAACCCTTCGGTCACACCAAGTTGCAGCAACCGCTTGCGACTCTGCATCTCTGTGCCACCGAGTAGTTCCACTCGGTCACACCGACAGTGTCTGGATATATATACCCGGCTGAAAATTTGGAAATTTCTCCAAACCCTTCGCCCGCACCTGTCCAGCTATGCCGACTCATGGTCTCCGGATCGTCTCCTCATCACCCGCGACCTCCTGTCACTGGTGTCCTCCGCCGTCAACGGAAATATTCACCGCCGTTGTCGCCGTGACGGGTTCATCACCAAGCTAGGGTATGAACTCGACCCTCTGTGCTTTCTTCACTCCAATTCTTAGCACTAAGACAATGCCATGATTCTTGCCACGATGGAAACAGTCTTATCCAATTAAAACTTCCTTTAGAATTGTTTTGATCCAAAAACATAGGGTTAGGTTTCCGCGGAACTCATCTCAGACCGACCAATTTGAAAGATTCGGTCTCACCAATTTGGCCCACGCCATTGCACATGTACTACTCGGTCTGATCGAAGTGTACGAATCGGTGTGACCGAGTTTACTTTCTCAGTGAAACCCTAGCATCTTGGAGTCACCGAACTGTGTCTCGGTCTGACCGATTTCACATGTTTAGACTCTAAAGTTGCTTTGGTGTCACCGAGTTTGTCTATACGGACGCTCCGAAATGGTTCCCGCAGAAAACTAAAATTAAGTTTTTGAGTCATTCCTTTTGCCAAAACAGTTGTACTTTGTGATGCTCATCTACTCTACCTATACCCATCTGTTCACAGGGTCAGTTTCAGCAATGTTAGACCAGAGTGACAGGCAGAACAGCTCAGAGGAGCACCAAAACCTCAGTGAGGGCACTAGTCCCTCAAGCAGCTCAGATGATGGAAGCAGAAGCACACCCAGCAATCTGCCTAAGGCTGCTACTAGGCACAGGAAGAAGAGAACCTCAAAATCTGAAGATGAGGATTATATTGCTGATGAGGAGGTCACTTCCAAGAAGAAGTTGATCAAGAAAGAGCAAGTTGTTGCTGCTACCGTTGGCATTAAGCCAGGGATGAAGAAGAAGGCTCCTGCTTAGAGGAAGCCTATGTCAAAAGTTAGAGCTTCAACTCAGGAAACCATGGAATTCTCTCTTGAACCAAGAAAAGAATAAGATGCTGGAGGCAAGAAGAGAAAGCAAAGGGTCAAGAAGACCATTGCCAGAGTGATTGGCATATCCTCAATGATTAAAGACCCGGGTGAAGATGAGGATGAGGATGAAAAAGAAGTTGTTGCACCAACTCCCAAAGCGCAAAAGTTGATGGGAGATGCAATCAAGTCAGGGGCTGCTCCTCCTAAGCCCAAGACTGCTCCCAAGAAACATTCCTACTGCAGAAAAGAATAAGACCCCAGTGCATGAGGTTCAGGAAGATGATGAGGCCCAAGTGCTCAGAAAGCTCATGCCAAAGATACCTGATCATGATGACAATCATCGAGTTGCTGAAAATATGAAAGAGAGGAAAGATGCAGGTCTCAGATTGTGGAGACAGTCAGATCCATATGCTACAAGAAGAAGGACTATTGTGGATTACAGATTCCACACTAAGGAAGAGCAGGACTTCTATGAGACAGTCCTTCTGGACAAGAAGCCAATTGTTTGTGATATGAGATGGGTTGACTGGAGCTACATTAATGACAATGAAGACTATTTCCCTGGAGTGCATGAGAGGTTCAAACTGAATGGAGTTGACAAGTTTGTGGGTCAGAAATTGACCAAATGGAATGATGAGATGATAATGCAGTTCTACTCTACAACCCATTTTTACCCATATGGCAAGATTGTCTGGATGACTGAGGGTACTAGGTACCAATCTTCTATTGATGAATGGGCTGAGCTGATCAATGCTCCTGAAGAGGCTGAGGATGACATTAATGTCTATGCAAAGCCCAGGAAAGACCACAACTCCATGGCAAGTATGTACAAGGAGATACCTCACAAAGCCTTGGAGACTCACAAGCTTGGCTCAGTGTACTATTTGTTGTCTGGATTGGCCACCATGAACACCATATTGAGGCACACATTGTTGCCCAAATCAGGAGATCATACGATGATCAGAGGCCACTTCATCAACTTGCTTCAAATGTTTGATGTGCCTCGGAAATTCAAAGTAATGAGCTCGATAGTTGAGACAGTGAAGATGACTGCAGCTGATCAGGAGAGATCATGTGGCTATGCTCCACACATTCAGATGCTCATCAACTCCAAGATGAGCACATGCACATATATGCTAGATAGAGAGCACCTTCCATTGAGGCCAGAATTTGAGGATAACACAATTGTTATGGATGCTTCACATCCTACTTCTATTGAGGCTCAAGTTAAGAGAGAGAGGAGGCTAATGCAGAAAAGGCTTCAAAGATTCCAGATCCCTCAGCTGCACATCTCAAGACCAAGCAGGATCAGCTCAGCTATCTGCTTGAAGCCACAGTGAGAATTGAGAAAGACTAGCTACCCTAACTCAAAACCAAGAGAGTCTTGAGAGAATCATTGAAACAAAGTTTTATGATCTTGACTTAAAGGTCACCAAGATTCACACTGCAGTTGAGCAACTCCAAGAAGAAGCAAATGAGAGGAGAGGAAGATCTACTACAGATGATTATCAAAGGGTACCTAGAGCACAAAGGTCTGTAGCAGTGCCAGTTAGTAACACTAGGGCCACAACTTCAGCTCCTACAGCCACAGCCTCAGTTGCCCCTCAGTGGCAACCCCTCTAGTTCCTCATACATCAGCCGAAGTCTTTGCAGATGCTGTTCTCTCCTCGCCGTCTCAGCACTCCGGAGCTCCCGGAGATCTTCCTTAGAGTGTCGTATAGCACTATGCATTTTCGAGCTTTTTGGTAAATTGTTGCCAAAGGGGGAGAAAGTGCATAGATCATAGGCTTCGAGAGAGTGTGTGTTTTGCTTCTTATTTGTCTCTCTTGCTACTTATTTTCTTGTGTTTTCTACAATATTTCTGCTTGTGTGTGAGATACTCTTATGATCATGTGATTGATCATATTATGCTCTATTATATATGCTTGAATGATTCTATCTTATCATTTGTATATGATCAATCATATTTGTCTTGATGATGAGTGCATGTTATTTTTATTCTGTTATTCTGAGTGCTCCATCAAGATGTATGTGACATGGAAGAGTAACCCATGAGCCTAATTCATTGTGCATTTGCATTCAAAAGAAAATCATAAATAATGGACAAATTTAGGGGGAGATCTTTCTTATCACATACTTATCAAAGCGACGATATATTTCATTCTTATTATCATTTGTCGAAGCTTTGATCTATATGTTGTCATCAATTGCCAAAAAGGGGGAGATTGAAAGTGCAACTAATCCCTGGGTGGTTTTGGTAATTTATAACAACATATAGCTCATTAAACTAATATACTTTCAAGATGATTATTTCAGAAAGTTCAATAATTGGCATGGCATGGACTAGAGACGTGGACCCTTCAAAATGCTAAGGACAAATATTGGCAAAAGCTCAAGACTCTTCATTTCTATTTTAGTGATCCAAGATCACATTGAGTCCATAGGAAAGCCAATAATATTAATAGGGATAAGGTGTTGCTTAATGTTCTACTTGCTCAAAATGCTTAGTGATATGCTCCAAAGCCCTCAACCATCTTCTCAAATCAAAACATGTCCTAAACCTAAAAGTCAAACTTGGCCCCACCGATTTGATTCATCCGGCGCCATTGAGTTCACTTGACATAACCATAGCCAGAAACCTTAATCAGTTCGGTCTCGCCGAGATGGGACTGCAAACTCTCTGCTTCCCTTCGTAACGTTGCGGTCTCACCAAAATGAGCGATCGGTCCCACCGAGTTCGCAGTGCAAACTCTCTGTTTCTCTTTCGTAACGTTTCGGTATCACCGAAAGGAGCGATCGGTCCCACCGAGTTTGCCTGACCAACTCTCTGTTTGCTTGTTACTGAAATTGGTCTCACCGAGTTGAAGTAATCGGTCAAACCGAGATCAAGTTTTGCCCTAACCCTAGCTCATCTGTTCCACCGAGTTGATCATGTCGGTCCCACCGAAAATCCTAACGTTCACATTTTGAACTGAATCGGTCTCACCTAGTTCACACATTCGGTCTGGCTGAGTTGGCTCTTTTGTGTGTAACGGTTAGATTTTATGTGGAGGCTATATATACCACTCCATTCTCCTCTCCATTTGTGAGAGAGTCATCAAAACGTGCATACACTTCCAGCATTCATTTTCTGAGGGAGAACCACCTACTCATGTGTTGAGACCAAGATATTCCAATCCTACCACAAGAATCTTGATCTCTAGCCTTCCCTAAGTTGCTTTCCTCTCAAATCATCTTTCCACCATAGCCAAATCTGTGAGAGAGAGTTGAGTGTTGGGGAGACTATCATTTGAAGCACAAGAGCAAGGATTTCATCATCAACACACCTTCTATTACCTTTTGGAGAGTGGTGTCTTCTAGATTGGTTAGGTGTCACTTGGGAGCCTCCGTCAAGATTGTGGAGTTGAACTAAGGAGTTTGTAAGGGCAAGGAGATCGCCTACTTCTTGAAGATCTATCCAAGTGAGGCAAGTTCTTCGTGGGCGTTGGCCATGGTGGGATAGACAAGGTTGCTTCTTCGTGGACCCTTCGTGGGTGGAGCCCTCCGTTGACTCGTGCAACCGTTACCATTCGTGGGTTGAAGTCTCCATCAATGTGGATGTACAATAGCATCACCTATTGGAACCACACCACAAATCTCCGTGTCTACATTGTGTTTGCCTTCTCCAAACCCTTCCCTTTACCTTCATATGAAATGTTTTACATTCTGCTGCTATACTTTTAGAATTGTATGTGTAGGTTGATCACTTGACTTGTGTTAAGTTGTTAAAATATGCCAAGACTTAAAATTGGGAAAATGCTAGATTTTTATTTGGTCAAGTAGTCTAATCACCCCCACCCCCTCTAGACCTACTTTCGATCCTACAGAAACCTACCAAACTTACCATATTTGTGGTCGTGACGCCTCACCACATGCCAGCCGAGCTCCGACGTAGGCGACGACGCCGCCCGCCCGTGGCCACCCGGAGCTAACTCCTCACCCAGATCGACGATGAGGGTGGGGAAGGCCGACGCGACACCAACATCGTCCTTGGATGTAACACCCTCGATGCGACTATATCTCCCATGTGTCGAGGCACGACTTAGAGGCATAATCGCATTGAAGGCATATGTCGCAAGTTAGGCAATCTTCACAACATCCCATGTAATATAATATAATAAAAGGGGAGATAACATAGTTGGCTTACACTCGCCACGTCAATCAAGTACATAAATAACATTACATCATTCAAACACTCATGGCCCGACTACGGCGCCAAAATAAAAGATAACCCAACATGCGACACGGTCCCGATCACCCCCAACTGGGCACCACTACTGATCATCAGGAAAGGAAACATAGTATCGTTGAGAGTCCTCGTCGAACTCCCACTTGAGCTCAAGCGCGTCACCTGGAGCGGAATCATCAGGCCCTGCATCTGGTGTAATAGTAATCTGTGAGCCACAGGGACTCAGCAATCTCGCACCCTCGCGATCAAGACTATTTAAGCTTATAGGTAAGGCAAGGTAAATATGTGGAGCTGCAGCAAGCGACTAGCATATATGGTGGCTATCCTGTTCGCAAAAGAGAGCGAGAAGAGGAGGCAAAGCGCGAGCGAGAAACTAGAGAGCAACCTGCGCAAGCATTACTCCAACACCGTGTCCACTTCCCGGACTCCGCCGAGAAGAGGCCATCACGGTAACACACTCAGTTGATTCATTTTAATTAAGTTAAGGTTCAAGTTATCTACAACCGGACATTAACAAATTCCCATCTGCCCATAACCGCGGGCACGGCTTTCGAAAGTTCAAATCCCTGCAGGGGAGTCCCAACTTAGCCCATGACAAGCTCTCACGGTCAACGAAGGAATAGACCTCCTCCCGAGACGTTCCGATCAGACTCGGTACCTCGGTTCTTCAAGACACTTCGACAGGTTAAAACAAGACCAGCAACACCGCCCGAATGTGCCGACAAATCCCGATAGGAGCTGCACATATCTCGTTCTCAGGGCACACTCAGATGAGACATCCTACGAGTAAAACCAACCCTCAAGTTGCCCCGAGGTGGCCCCGCAGTCTACTCGGTCGGACCAACACTCAGAGGAGCACTGGCCCAGGGGGGTTTAAAATAAGATGACCCTCGGGCTCCGGAAACCCAAGGGAAAAAGAGGCTAGGTGGCAAATGGTAAAACCAAGGTTGGGCATTGCTGGAAAAGCTTTAATCAAGGCGAACTATCAAGGGGTTCCCATTATAACCCAACCGCGTAAGGAACGCAAAATCCGGGAACATAACACCGATATGACGGAAACTAGGGCGGCAAGAGTGGAACAAAACACTAGGCGAGAGGCCGAGCCTTCCACCCTTTACCAAGTATATAGATGCATTAAGATAACATCAATATAATGATATCCCAACAAGTAATAAATGTTCCAACAAGGAAACGGTCTCCAATCTTCACCTGCAACTAGCAACGCTATAAGAGGGGCTGAGCAAAGCGGTAACATAGCCAATCAACGGTTTGCTAGGACATGGTGGGTTAGAGGTTTGACATGGCAATTTGGGAGGCTTGAAAGCAAGTGGTAGGCATCGTAGCATTGGCATAGCAAAAGAGCGAGCATCTAGCAAAGCAAAGATAGTAGTGATTTCGAGGGTATGATCATCTTGCCTGCAAAGTTGTCAGAGTTGACTGGATCCTCGAAAGAAAACTCAACGGGCTCCTCGTTAGCGAACTCGTCTCCCGGCTCTACCCAAACAAGACAAACAAGCAACAAGGACACAATCAACCACGTGCAAGGATCAAACAATATGATGCAAGGATGGTATGCTATGCGGGATGCGATGCGGGATGCATATGCAAGATAGTGACAAGGAATGCAAGAACCTGGCCTCAACTGAAATCCAAGTGTGCCACTGGAAAGATGAGATGAAATCGCTTGAAAACGATATAAAGAACGCCGGAATCGGAGTTACGGTTTGGAAATGGCAAGCGATTCAAAAATGACACCGGTCTTGCGATTTACAGCAAGTAGCCATCTAAATGCAATGAGATGAACATGCTACACACCCAAACATGACAACAAAATACATGGTAGGGATGCATTCAAGATGCTTAACAAAAGTCTAGCACTGAGCTACGGCCAATTCATCCATTAACAGGTTCAAACAAGCATGGCAAAAATGCATATGGGCAAACAGATCTCAGACTTAGTGAAATTAACACTTGTCTGGAATTTCAGATCAGGTAGCACTCTTCGGAGCAACAAAACTACATGCTACAGGACCTGAACATGGCAAAAGTAAAGCATGGCATGGAGCTACTCAAAGAGCTTAACAAAAGTCCCTTAGTGACCTTGAGCCAAAAGGGATCAGAAAATACAATTGCAAGCATGTGAACATGGCAAAAACATAATCAGTTCTCAGACTTAGTGAAAACTGGAGCATGCTGAAAACAGATATCAAGTAGGCATGTTTACGAGCTCGATGCACTCACTACGGAGCAAGTCATGATAATCTAAGCATACACCCATCAAGAATACACAAAATGCAAGCTAGACATGGCAAGAACAATAGCATAGCATGCACGGATCAACTACAACATCCTCGGCAAAATCGCTAACAAGTAGACAATCTGCCCAGATTCACGAAAGTAGCAAAAGTAGAGCTCGATTGACTCAAGCTAGGGTGCTCCATAATTGCAAACAAAGGAAATGGATGGATATATCACTACAAGATTAACAAAACATCCTTACTGATCATCCTCAAAAGAGGCACGGATCACTAGGAAACAACAAGAACATATGGCCATATGGAATAAACAGCTCAAGGACTTAGTGGAAATGCTAAGTCCCTGAAATCAGAATTACCAAGTGCCTCACTTTGCAAGCTTGTGCTAGTCACCACACACATCACAAAAATACATGGGTTGCACCTCTGGAAAGATGGCAAAACCCTTAACAAAACATATGTAGAGCTCATGGGCATATCATGCACACAATAATCATGGCAAAAATGACAAATATCTAAATGAAGCAGCAGATCTGACAATTATCTCAAGTAGCACTCTTCCAACAGGATTTCGGGCATCAAGATGAACTCAAATGAAAATAATGCAATGAGATGAAATGATGTACTCTCTGAGTACGAACATTTGATATATATCATTCTCTGGCATTT